>NC_091240.1:8027425-8042425 GCF_040958095.1 Procambarus clarkii
CAGGTCGAAACGTCTATCCAGCGAGCGGTATTTGAGCAGCGCCTCTGCCTCGGCCCCGCGGGGCTTGCTGGGCCGCGGCAGCGAGCGGTAACCGCTTCCTTCGGGTCTGCGCGGGGGAGGGTCGTAGTGGACGGCCCACAGAAGCGCTCACACTCGGCGACTTCTTCATGCAGGAGATAGGGGGCGGCGAGCGAGGGATGAGCGGGTCGTACTCGTGGCTGACGGTGCGGGTAGGGAAGGTGAAGATGTGGCCAGGGGGCTCCCGTGTCGAGTCTCTGTCCCTGGCCAGGTCCCTGACAAGGTCTCTTTCCCTGGGAAGGTCCCGATCTCTGGCTAGATCTCTTTCTCTGGGCAGATCTCTGGGAAATAAATCCCTATCCCTGGGAAGGTCCCTATCCCTAGGAAGGTCCCTATCCCTAGGAAGGTCCCTATCCCTAGTAAGGTCCCTAACACTAGGAAGGTCCCTTACACTAGGAAGATCCCTTTCCCTAGGAAGGTCCCTTTCCCTAGGAAGGTCCCTTTCTCTAGGAAGGTCCCTTTCCCTGGGAAGTTCCCGTGCCAGGTCCCTAGACAAGTCTCGACCAAGATCCCTGGGCAAGTCCCGTCCCAGGTCCCTGGTGAGCTCGCGGGCGTAGGGGGTGGAGGCGACGAGAGCAGGGCCCCCGCCCCTGATGACACTGCGGGGGGAGCCGTAGGGCTCCCTCCCCAGGGTGCTGGAAGCGCCGGAGGGGAACTGGGGATCCAACAACTCCCCGGGGTCTCCCCGATCATCCAGGGACGACCTATGATACCTCCCCAGGGGCAGATCTCGCTCCCTTACTATGCTCGGTTCACGATCCCTTAATATGGGTGGTTCTCTGTCCCTACTCATGGGCGGGTCTGGATACCCGCCCATACCATCCACCCCACGACCCACGTGCAAGCCGTGCAGCGTATCGGAGTACGAGGCCCTGGGCACGTATAGGTTATGCGTCACAACATCCCCATTGGGGCCCTTTGGCGGTCCTCTCCTGCCCTGGTACATGGCGTCGTATGCGGTTCTCGGCACTTCATTTTTATTCACCAGAATGCCGCTCTGCGGCTTCGGCGGCTCCACGAAGAGCACCGTGCGTCCCTGCGAGCTCTTCCCGCCGTTGTCCGACCGACCGTTTTCTTTGATGATGGGCTGCAGCGGTCGTGTGGTTTGTCGGATGATGGGCTGCAGCGGGATGCTCTCCTTGGTGTGCGACACGTCCTTCGCCGCTAGCTGGGAGCCCTTGGAGAAGTGGTTGCCGCTGGCCGAGCCTTCCTTCCCCTCGGGCGACTTCTTCTGTGGGTCGAGAGAAAAAGGTGTTTAGGGATCTTTGCGGCGCCTGTGAAAGTGGATTATTTGGGACTCGCGCGCATGAAAGGGCGGGAAGGCAAGCGGGGGAAAACGTGACATGATACACCCTAGAATATACACTCGTATACATACTAGTATATACATTAGTATACACATTAATATACACACATGTTTCCTGTTTTTTACCATGGATGTGAGAGGGTAGCGAGCATGAAGGTGAAAATAAATAAATTAGAACTGTGGAAATAACCAATTTGTGAAGCATGTGGGCAAATAAAGTAATGGAAATACCAGAGAATTAACGAGTGATTAGAAAAAGTAGCCTACTTGCAAAAGTGTGGAAGCTGTACTGAAATGGATGAGTGACTAACTTAGAAAGAGAATGTATTCAAGCACACTGAACTGGTGGTAACAGCCACATAATAATTGCTCCCTGATTAGAAGAGATTTCAGAATTCTGGGAACACATTTGCATATTCAACTGCCAGAGAAGTGCCTCTAACACAAGGATAAATGTATCTAACACAAGATAAGTGCATCTAACACAAGGACAAGTGCATCTAACACAAGGTAAGTGTATCTAAGCTGTGTATATATGGGCACAACATGCACTGAACGTGAGCTTATGGGCTATTCATGCCCGTGCCACATTTTGGGTGGCTTACTCATCGTCAACCAATCTGAACGTAAGAGTATATTAGTATGTAGATATGTAGATAGAGCGTGTGTGTTGAAATGCCTTAGAAATATAGAAAATTATTTTTTGTGGAAATCATTTATAATTCATTATATACTTAATAATTAATAAACACAGTTATGAAATGTCATTAAAACACCATACAAGTTTACTTTGGCATACACACACACACACACACACACACACACACACACACACACACACACACACACACACACATACACACACACACACAAAGAAGAAGAATGTCAACAAACATGGAAACGAACCCCATTTGTGTCTAACACAAATAGATTTGGGTCATTTACAAACACTTGTATGCTATAACATATACGTATATGTATATCTTTATTTATTTGAAGAACTCCACACACAGTGAAGAATTTTGGTGTCGGGATTAGATGAAAGTATAATTTTTGTACCATTACCAAAATAATAAACGCTATTTCACAGCTCATGTAAACTCGTTATAATTTTAATTGCTACTCTACTGCTAATTCCAAAAAATTATGCAAATGAAAATGATAAAACACTTTGTGCAAATAAAATTTTGGTTGATAAGTTTTCTTTGCTCCATTCCACCAGCTCTATGGATACATTATAAATGAAAGCAGTTTGGTCGTTGTAATAACGACTTTGCAACCAGTACTACGATTTGCTACATATTATTCCCCGTCTTATGAGGTAAGCATTTGTCTTGTGTTGTTCTTTGTCTGTCCGTTTGTCTCTCTGTTTCTTTTTCTCTTTATCTGTCTGTCTGTCTGTCCCCCATTCCCTTCCTTCCTCTCTCGCAATCTCATTCCACAACACACCTGGTTCTCCAATAGGATATCTCTGAGCAACTCGAGGCGACCGTCTCTCTGTCTGCCTGTCTGTCTGTCTGTCTGTATTCACCTAGTTGTGCTTGCGGGGGTTGAGCTCTGGCTCTTTGGTCCCGCCTCTCAACCGTCAATCAACAGGTGTACAGACTCCTGAGCCTATTGGGCTCTATCATATCTACACTTGAAACTGTGTATGGAGTCAGCCTCCACCACATCACTTCCTAATGCATTCCATTTGTCAACCTTCTGTCTGTCTGTCTGTCTGTCTGTCTGTCTGTCTGTCTGTCTGTCTGTCTGTCTGTCTGTCTGTCTCTCTCTCTCTCTCTCTCTCTCTCTCTCTCTCTCTCTCTCTCTCTCTCTCTCACCTGCTCCTCCCCCAGGATGTCTTTGGGGATCTCAGGGACGGTGCTGGAGGCCGTGAGTCTCACACACTTGTGGCTGGACTTGCGGAGTCGAAGCCTGAGGACGGTGACCACGATGATGACGACGACCACGATGCCGCCCACCCCGCCCACGAACATGATGATGGTGGAGAGCGACGGGGGCGAGTACTCACTACCTGCTTGAAGAGGGTGGAGACGGGGGGGGACCCCAGTTGAAGCCACCGGAGTGGAGACGTTTGGGGAGAGGGGCGGTGTGGGAGGTTGGAGGGCGGGGGGGGGGGGGGAGAGGAGGGGGAGTGTCAAGGGTATGGGTGATTGTTTTGATGTGGGTAGTTTGGTGCATGTTTGGAAGCAAGACGAAGAGGGAGTTTAGGTGCGGTGGTGTGGGTGTGGGGGTGGTGTGGGGGTGGTGTGGGTAGTGGGTGTGGTGTGGGTAGTGCGTGTGGTGTGGGTAGTGGGTGTGGTGTGGGTAGTGGGTGAGGGGTGGGTAGTGGGTGTGGTGTGGGTAGTGGGTGTGGGTAGTGGGTGAGGGGTGGGTAGTGGGTGTTGGGGTGGGTAGTGGGTGTGGGGGTGGGTAGTGGGTGTGGTGTGGGTAGTTGGTGTGGATAGTGGGTGAGGGGTGGGTAGTGGGTGTGGGGGTGGGTAGTGGGTGTGGTGTGGGTAGTGGGGGTGGATAGTAGGTGTGGTGTGGGTAGTGGGTGGGTAGTGGGTGTAGGTAGTTGGTGTGGGTAGTGGGTGTGGGTAGTGGGTGTGGTGTGGGTGTGGTGTGGGTAGTGGGTGTGGTGTGGGTAGTGGGTGTAGGTAGTTGGTGTGGGTAGTGGGTGTGGGTAGTGGGTGCGGTGTGGGTGTGTATAGTAGGTGTGGGTAGTGGGTGTTCAGTGTAGGAACTAAACAGAGCCACACCCCCATAAGTATGAGGGGGACATTAATCTAGTAAGTAATGCCTATCAAAGCTAAGGACCGTCTGGTACCTTAACACCTCCAACACCACCAAACACACTTTAACTATATATATAAGTTTTAAATAAAATAAAATGACAATACACAATATATATAAATAGAGGATGGCAGGAGAAGATTTAAGTACAACATTTAAGTGTACACAGGTGCCCACAAGGCTGCCTCGGATGCCACATATCGTCTTCTTCGAGGCCGAGGGTCCCTACCTACAAATGTAACAAGAGGTGGTACCCCTATTTTATATATATATATATATATATATATATATATATATATATATATATATATATATATATATATATATATATATATATATATATATGACATGAACATGTTACTGAAACAATAAAAATGAAGCTTAATTTGAACTGTCAATTAAGATGACCAAATTCCAGTTCAAAAGTTCTGGATAAATTCGACCTTTATAATATGGAGCCAAGACCGTAAACATGACACTGAAATTTGAGGTGATATTAGAATATACAAAAAGTAATAATTTGTTGATTATACTTTAATTACCATTGGGGACAGTAAGACTTTAGGACTTTAAGACTTTAAATATACAGAGTAATCTTATAAAATTTCAGACTGGGGTGATCTTGGGTTGACACTTTATTAGACGAGAGATTGAACAATTTGATCATTAATAGTTCACTCAATATATATTTAATGATTGAAGGCAAAACCTTCCTTAGAATTGACTTCCTTTGTTCCTCAAGGAGAAAATAAGATGGAACAACTAAGTTAAAACAATTATTCAAGTTAGAATTTGTATATATATATATATATATATATATATATATATATATATATATATATATATATATATATATATATATATATATATATATGTATATATATATATATATATATATATATATATATATATATATATATATGTGTGTGTGTGTGTGTGAAGAAGCTTGAATGGTCCCCAAGTCAATATGCAACTAAAAACTCCTCACCCCTGAAGGATTCGAACCTAGACAGCCAGGGGGGCTCCAACACACCTTAGCGTGTCCAATACTTTCACCACCACTAGGCTACAACGACTGTCAAAAAGAATCGGAAATCATACGACCCTTAACCCAATTCCCAAAAGCGATTGGAATAATATACGATTCGGTACAGCACATTTGCATTACATATTTCCTGAATTTGGGATGGAGGCGCCCGTACTGAGAAAGGACAGGCCGGAACGACACGGGTCTCTCTCTCTCTCTCTCCTTCAGACCATCTTTGCCGGTCTTTGGTCTTTGGTCTTTGGCCATCCCTATGCCAGCCGCACACAATATCGCTGCTCCTCTAGCCGGGATTCGGCCTTAGAGGCTTTCAGGCATAATCCCACGGCCGGCCGTACCCTCGCTCCACTGGCCGATGGACCGAGAAAGGAACCAGGCGTCCAGACTTGCCGCTTCTCTCGTACTGAGCACGACTGCTGCCGCGACGACACAGTTTAACACTAAGGGTAAAACTAACCTAACTCACGACGGTTTTTAAAGTAGTTTTCTGTTGCATATTGGCTTGGGGGACCATTCAAGCTTAATTTTTCATGACGGTAATTAACTTTTCTATTTCACATATAAGAAACGAGGTAAATATATGTAGGACACTGGGTAAAACATTATATGTGTCTCCATCTATCACTAATATATAATATTTTGGTATTTAAGAAAATCAGGATAAATAAATGCAACAAAAACCATCCGTTGGTAATTATTTAGAATTTGGAAATGAAGAATAAATGAATGAAAATGAAGAATAAATGAATGAAAATGAAGAATAAATGAATGAAAATGAAGAACAAATGAATGAAAATGAAGAACAAATGAATGAAAATGAAGAATAAATGAATGAAAATGAAGAATAAATGAATGAAAATGAAGAACAAATGAATGAAAATGAAGAACAAATGAATGAAAATGAAGAATAAATGAATAAAAATGAAGAATAAATGAATGAAAATGAAGAATAAATGAATGAAAATGAAGAACAAATGAATGAAAATGAAGAACAAATGAATGAAAATGAAGAATAAATGAATGAAAATGAAGAATAAATGAATGAAAATGAAGAATAAATGAATAAAAATGAAGAATAAATGAATGAAAATGAAGAATAATTGAATGAAAATGAAGAATAAATGAATAAAAATGAAGAATAAATGAATGAAAATGAAGAATAAACGAATGAAAATGAAGAATGAACATAAAAAGTTACTGTAAACAGACCAATTGCATCGCACACAAAGACCCTGAAAGCGGCCAAATAGGTTAAACCTGTCAAGCCCAACAGGCTCCTCTATTTTACCTCCGTCACCCCCCTTGCGTTAGTCCTTCGGGACGCTCCGTTTTCTATTGACAGTTCTCCCTTTCTCTGATTTTTTTTTTACTCTTTTTATTCTTCCTTGTATTATCTCTTTATTTATTTTATTGTTTTTATTCATTTTATTGTATTATCTTATTTTATTCTTCGTCCCTCGTTCGTCACTGCCTCTGTCATTCCATGTTATTACTCTCAGAGTTCATATATTATCCTAGTTTTTTTCATTTGTTCCTCCTTTATTGCTCTTTATTTATCTTCCTCGTTCCTTTATTATTCTTTGGTTTTCTACTTCCTCAGTCCAATTTCTCCTCTCCCCCTCTTCCTCCTTCTCAGCTATTCTTTTACTAATTTTATTGCTCTCTTCTTCTATTCCTATTACTCCCTTCTCTCCATGTATAGTAATTTAAAAGAAAAGAGGTTTTGGGGTGGAGTATTTGGAAGATTCGCAACGAGTAGGCCTTGTCGAGAACCGGGCCGCGGGGACGTTGAGCCCCGAAATCATCGCACTAGTTAACCGTAGACATAATTCCAATTCTACCACCAGAGACACACACGAATCGGGTGACATTGGCGGCATATGCGACGCCGGCAAACATTAGCGCGGCATTAAAATAATGAATAAGGGTGCTTTTCAGGCACAGTATACAACCTATGTCAGACCGATACTGGATTATGCAGCACCGTCGTAGAAGCACAACACGAAAAAAAATGGAAGAGGAGAGGTGTGTGTAACAAGAATAGTGGCAGAAGAGAGGGTGGGTTAAGCTACGAGGCTTAGGAAACAATCTCACAGCCTGAAATGAGAAGAGACCAAGGGGGACATGATCACTACATACATGATAATGACGGGGGATTATAGCACGAGGTAGACAAGGACAGTCTCCTTGACGGGACATGTTGAGACAGGCCTCACTTTCCGCCCTAGTCACAGTTAGCTAATCACTAGTAGGTAGTCACTATTAGGCAGTCGAGATAAGTATCTCGCCTCCTCTTCCTCCTCCTCTTCCTCCTTTTCCTCTTCCTCCTCCTCCTCTCCCTCCTCCTCCTCCTCTCCCTTCCGTCATGTAGTGAAGAAGAGGGAGACCAATACGTCCTCCATCACCCCACCGACACCCAATCTCCGCTCCGCTTCCTTCCAATCACCTTCCTTCTTCCTTCTCCTGCTGCTCCTCCTGCTGCTGCTCCTCCTGCTGCTGCTCCTCCTGCTGCTCCTTCTGCTGCTCCTCCTGCTGCTCCTCCTTCTCTAGCCCCAGTTCTTCTCCTCCACAACTTGCTAGGGGTTTTCACTCTCCATTTTCTTTTATTTTCCCCTATTTTGTCTTTATCTTTAAGTTCTCTCCTATTACCATTAACACACACCCTTGTGCTTCTTTACTCACCTCTTGTGGCTCTTTACTCACCTCTTGTGGCTCTTTACTCACCTCTTGTGGCTCTTTACTCACCTTTTCCGCTTGTCTACTCACCTCTTGTGCCTCTTTACTCACCTCTTGTGGCTCTTTACTCACCTTTTCTGCTTGTCTACTCACCTCTTGTGCCTCTCTACTCACCTCTTGAAGGGTCACACTCACTCACTCACCACCCAGCCTATATATACACTTCAGTCCTCAATCTACCTCAAGGCTAAAATAAACTCTCAATGTATATACACCGAGAAGTTGAGTATATATATGGCGTATATACACCCCCCCACACACATGTTAATTCCACACCCGTCTACACCTGCCCCTCACACACACACACACACACAAACAGAGTGGTAGACGGTTGGAACAAGTTAGGGGAGAAGGTGGTGGAGGCCAAGACCGTCAGTAGTTTCAAAGCGTTATATGACAAAGAGTGCTGGGAAGACGGGACACCACGAGCGTAGCTCTCATCCTGTAACTACACTTAGGTAATTACACACACACACACACACACACACCCGCCCAACACCTGTTTTAGGGAACTCACGCATACGGTTCTCAGCTGTCTTGAAGGTGAAAGCTTCGACGAGGCGGAAGGGGCTGTTGCCGTAGGAGGTGTGGGCGGAGATGTAGACCACGTAGTCTTGCCCGGGCGTCAACCCGCGGACCACGAACCTGAGGGAGAGATAAACAAAAATTATGGAACGGGTGAAGCGAGTGGGAGCGCTGTCTTGGCGCATGGCGGCGCGCATCTCAGAAGACCAACGTCCAGATGCACGACGCAGTTACGCATGTACTTGCGAACGTGTACATCTTTCCTCAATTTTTGACGGCTTTGGTTACATTTATTTAACAGATTACGAGCGTGAAAACTTGCCAATCAGCTGTTGTTATTGTTATAAACAGCCTCCTGGGGCTTCGGAGCTCATTAACTGTTTATTAATTGTAAACAAAATCGCCAAATATTGAGAAAAGATGTATAGGTTCGTAAATGCTTGAGTAACTGCTTCGTGAATCTGGGCCCAAGTCGATATACGTGATCCAACAACCCGTTGGATCACAAATATATAAAACGTTGTATTTTGACGCATACTCAACAGCCTAAAAAAAAATCGTTGTAGTAGAAAATGGCTTCGCCAAATTGACATACTGTCCCGTTTTCTGTTTTGGGTCCTCTGGTAGGTTAGGAGGACAGACTAATATATCATTAGTGTGCGGTCCGCTATACATTAGTCTTGGGAGGCACAAGGGAATCTTACCTTAACGTTACGTATCAATGAGAAAATCAGTAGGAGCCGTGAGCAGGATTCGAACCTATGCTAAATAATTCTTTATTTAGCTCTTTCCTTTTTAAGACTACTCAATAGCTCGGTTGATAGAGCTTCGGCCTCAGAGCCGGAGGGGTCAGCGGTTAGAATCTCCTACAGCCCAGGTGAATGCAACCTATGCTAATGGCTCCTGTTGACTACCTCACACCGCTCTTTGTCCTGCCCAGCCTCTTAAAATGAAAGTACTTATAGTAGCGATGCGGTGGAAAGTACCAATATGTCGTGATGGACCACCAGAAAGTACCAATATGTCGTGATGGACCACCAGAAAGTACCAATATGTCGTGATGGACCACCAGAAAGTACCAATATGTCGTGATGGACCACCAGAAAGTACCAATATGTCGTGATGGACCACCAGAAAATACCAATATGTCTCGATGGACCACTAGAAAGTACCAATATGTCATGATGGACCACCAGAAAGTACCAATATGTCATGATAGACCACCAGAAAGTACCAATATGTCATGATAGACCACCAGAAAGTACCAATATGTCGTGATGGACCACTAGAAAGTACCAATATGTCATGATGGACCACCAGAAAGTACCAATATGTCGTGATAGACCACCAGAAAATACCAATATGTCATGATGGACCACCAGAAAGTACCAATATGTCGTGATGGACCACCAGAAAGTACCAATATGTCGTGATGGACCACCAGAAAGTACCAATATGTCGTGATGGACCACCAGAAAGTACCAATATGTCATGATGGACCACTAGAAAGTACCAATATGTCATGATGGACCACCAGAAAGTACCAATATGTCGTGATGGACCACTAGAAAGTACCAATATGTCGTGATGGACCACTAGAAAGTACCAATATGTCGTGATGGACCACTAGAAAGTAGACTTTTGTAGTACTGAATTTGAACAAACTGGAAACTTTGTTAAAATTTTATTAGTAACATAAATATAAGCCCTAACCTAACCTAACCTAACCTAACCTAACCTAACCTAACCTAACCTAACCTAACCTAACCTAACCTGACCTCCCCTAGCAATCCTGGGAGAAGCTAATACTAGACATATTAGACACATATTAGTAATATTAGACACAAGCTAATACATATATAGAGCTATATACTAGGCCTAGGAATATTTAAATTAGTTTTTTCAGCGTGATTTTATTTTCCCAGACATTATAAAAGTAACAGTACAAAAAGTGAACTATTGGAGCTCCCTTGGTACTCTCGACCCAAGAATTACCGTAAGAAAAAATCGACAAGGGCCGTGATGAGGGTTCGAACTTACGTCTGGGATGATCCCAGGCCCTTGTGGATTTATTCATTTGATGCATCAGGCTATTGTGATACCTGTGTGTACCGTAAGAGCTTACCATTTCAGGAGGATAGCTTACATAACTCCATCGAAGACATTCATCTCGTTAGGCTCGCCTGACTGACAAGTCAAGCTCAGTGGCTCCAGCTCAAAGCCCTCAACACACACACACATATACGCATACATAAACACACACACACACACACACACACACACACACACACACACACACACACACACACACATATACGCATACACACCTCAAAGGGATACATCAGAATACATCGTATCATGTTATATCATCTCACATTACTGGCCTCCGCTCCTCAAGGGGATGAGGGATAATGGCATGCGCCTCTCAGAGGAGTACACTTAGATGCGTCTCAGGTGAGAGGAAGATTGAGATGAGTACGGGTATACGCATCTCGTGACAGCACTAAGACATGATCCTGATATGTCAATTAATTATGCCATAATTGATGAATTATGAATTATTAATCAATTCCCATCACCAGAGGAGCAGCCAAATGAGGAACTAAAACCTATTAGATCATTTTGGGTATAGCGAAGTATACTAAAAACATATTACTAATATATCTCTCAAACTATTTCCATTGTCAGGTGGGAAGTAAATAAAGTAGTTGGGGAAAATAAATGTCAAGTATTGGGCCTTAAAAGTGATACAACTTTAAGGAGGTTTTAAGGAAGTATTTTAAGGATATTCGTAAGGAAAAATTAAGCCCACGTGTCTACACAACACCCAAGAGGTGTATTAAACAATTAGCAGGAATCTTATAATTCATTTGAATGAGTTTATGCCACTTGTGTAACGACGGGAATGAGCTAAACTTATATTAAGATGAAGCAGAAATAACAGATGACATTGCAGTAGGTCTTATGGTGGGTGACATGCCTTAGGCACCACCACAGATCAACACCAGTCATATACAAGGCCATATATATATATATATATATATATATATATATATATATATATATATATATATATATATATATATATATATATATATATATAATATATACTATACATATAATATATATACATATATATTATAAATATAATCAGATAAATTATTGGAACAGGACGAGGATCGAACAAACATCCCGGGTATTCCCAGACACACGACTTATAGCCCCATAAGCTTGTAGTGGTCCACGGGTTCAAGGTGTGTGTCTGGGGTTACCCAGGACGTTCGTTCGAACCCCCGTTTCTGTCCAATGATCTCAACACCCATTGTGAATGGTCCACTGGTCAGAATATATGAGTTTACTAGAACCTTGCTGGTTGGTCAGTGCTAACCAATCATCGTCCAGCGTTGGTTAGACCTTACGACCGTATCATATCGTTCCCCCTGAACCACACCCACTTCATTATTCATATCTGCTATAACGATGATTCGATTACCGCGTTTCTTGCAGGCCGGCGTTCGATCCCCGACGGTCAAAGTGGTTGCGTACCGTTCGTTCACACACCCCCATGACTCTCTCTCAGTTCGTATGCTGGCCTGATATCTCTCTTCCACGAGATATCTCTCTTCCATGAGATATCTCACTCCCCATGAGTGAGATTGACTCCCTTGACACTCTTGTCAGCATCTCTCATTGCTCTTAATATTCTCCCGTATATCAGCTCTTGATATCATGATATCTTGATATTATGATATCTTGATATCATGATATCTTTCTTGATATCTTTCAATCTTTCCACCTTTAATTGCTCTTTATGTAGTCCCACACATTGCGTCTCCAGGGTCTGAGTGTACACACACACACACACACACACACACACACACACACACACACACACACACACACACACACACACACACACACACACACACACATCCACACACAGCAGTACACACACACACACGCAAACATAAACACCGAGCCAACGATTTATCTCGTTTCCTCCCTCGTTTACAGCCCAACAACCAACAGCGTGCCGTGACCTGGTTGGCTGTGACCCCTTATGACCTCTGGGCCAGCACCCTCAGCAAGATTTACTAGTCTCTACAGACCAGCGAGTGAGCGTCCACAGGACATAATAACACTATTGTCTGAACCTCGCCCGGCCGGAGCCTGTGTGTGGCTAGTGTGACATCTGTGGACTCCCAGTGCATCTGGTGTGAGACTTCACTTGGGTGCTGTGGTGGAATGACAAACGGTGATGCTGTGGTGGATGCTGTGGTGCACTGTGGATGATACAACAGGATGCTGCGGGCTGATATACATGGTAGGAAGCTGTGGTTGAATATAGCTGTGAAAGACTCTTTGAGACTTTTGAGTCTGTGTGAATTTGGCAAAGGTTGTGGGAGATGGCAGCTTCATTTACTAGTCTATGAGGCTGTCTGGCCTTAGAGCCCCGAAGGCTCTATACAGCCATCACAGTCTGGTTGATCCGGAAACTCTATAAACACAAACTTGTCCCCTGTTCACTCTCGAAAACTTCCTCCGTTGTTCTATCGACATTTCTTATATTTATTGATAGGAGATTGAAAAGTCGTAGGCCTATGATGTTAAGGTTTGACTCTCTTAATTGTGTGCCTGAAACTTCGTGTGTATTAGTGGCTGTAGGCATTGTATTTGTCTTACCTTGGAACCCTATACTGTTGTATTTTTGTATGAATGTATGTACATATATTTTACACTACTGATCCTGTTTCATTATATTTGTGTTTATAAAGACACAATTTATGTTCTTGTTTACGTTCGTTCTTCTCATTTTCTTCTGACTTTCTCAATCTTGCTTTGTTCTTCCTTTCACCTCTCTTCCCCTTCCCTCCTCTCTCCCTCTTTACCCTCCCTCCCTCCAGCAATTTCTTAATTTCCCCCTCCTTCATTCTCACCCCTCTTATAATTTTCCTTGGTAATTTCTCTCTTCCTCCAATTTTTCCCTCCCTCATTCCCCCCCTCCCTCTTTCTTACCCCTCCCCCTCTCTCCCTCTTTCTTCCCTTCCCCTCCCTTCTCACCCCTCCCCCCCTCCGTCTCAAACCATGATAATCGCTGAAGCAATCTGAGCTGGGCTACAGCCCCTCTGACATAGACCCCTGAGGGAATCATGGCTCTTAATAGCCTTTCCCCTCCTCTCCCTCGTCTCCCTCCCATCTCCTTCCTCTCTCCTCCCTCCCTCCCTTCTGTCTGTTCCATTTCCCTTCCGACACCTCATACTCCATCGCCTCCTTTTTCGCTCTATACATCTCTCGTAGTTTATTTCCCTCTCGCTTATCTCCTTTTTTCTCATGTCTCATTTTCTATTCTGTCTCTTTCCTCCTCCTCTTCGTCCTCCTCCTCTCTCTCTCTGTCTCTTCCTCTCTTCCAGACGAGCTAATCTGTTCATAACTATTATTGTCAAACGTGGAGCGTTGAGGGAATTGGTCCGTGAACACGGCTACCACTATAGCCCGCTCAGTGTAATCGTCAGTACCTTGTATGTCGTTCTCATGTCTTTCTTGCATCTTTTTTCCTCCGAAGTTGTAAGACTGAGTTCCCCTCCCCCCCTCAGTTCTGGGACGAGTCTTCTGTCATTTAATCTAAAATTTATCCAATTTTATTTTGTGTGGTATTTTAGGTTGAGATTTCAGTCCGGGGGCTGCATTGTTAAGTGCTGGTCTCACGTAGGTTGTGAAGGCCTATTTATCATAGAACCTATAAAAGGTATTGGGGCTTTTGTATATACCGCAATATTAGCTTGCAGAATATTATTTTGAACTATTATTCTGCGAAAGTGTTGATGATATCAATTGATATCAAATGATATCATGTTATCCAGATGATATCAGGGAATGATATCAATTATCCAGATGTGTTTCTACTTGTTTTGATTAGAGGAGTTGTGTCCCATATAGGGTGAACTGTCCCTGTGAGCTCTGAATATTTCCTTCCTTCTCGTCCTACTTCTTTCTCCATCCCCTTTCATTCACTCTTGACTTCATTCCTTTCATTCCCCTTCACTTGTGACTTCCTTCCTTTCTATTTCACTTGTGACTTCCTCCTTCTCATCTTTCATTTTATTTCTTCTATTCATATTTGTTTTTTTTCCTTTCAATCATCAGTTTCACTTCATTCCCAATTCAAAGTCAGTACATTTCAGTATCATATTTGTAGTTGTAAACCTTTAGAAGTGGTGTGGTTCCTAGCTCTGTCTCTTTGCCTGTCTGTCTGTCTGGGTGTCTGGCTGTCTATCTGTCCGTCAACCTATTGTGATTGCTTGCCTGTCAACCAGTCTGTTCCTTACCAGGAGTCTCCTCTTCCCATAGCTTGTTCTCTCTCTCTCTCTCTCTCTCTCTCTCTCTCTCTCTCTCTCTCTCTCTCTCTCTCTCTCTCTCTCTCTCTCTCTCTCTCCCTCTCTCTCTGCCCCTCTTTGTGTCTCTCTGTGTCTCTCTGTGTCTCTCTCTGTCTCTCTGTGTCTCTCTGTGTCTCTGTCTGTGTCTCTCTCTCTGT
>NC_091240.1:8047425-8073392 GCF_040958095.1 Procambarus clarkii
AGACGTTAGAAAGAATTTTTTCAGTGTCAGAGTAGTAGCCAAATGGAATGCATTAGGAAGTGATGTGGTGGAGGCTGACTCCATACACAGCTTTAAGTGTAGATATGATAGAGCCCAGTAGGCTCAGGAACCTGTACACCTGTTGATTGACCACTGAGAGGCAGGACCAAAGAGCCAGAGCTCAACCCCTGCAAGCACAATTAGGTGAGTACACACACACACACACACACACACACACACACACACACATACACACACACACACACACACACACACACACACACACACACACACACACACACGCAAACACCTAAGAGGCATGAGTTACGAGGAAAGGCTGCGTGAAATGCACCTCACGACACTGGAAGAAAGAAGAGTAAGGGGAGACATGATCCCTACCTACAAAATTCTCAGAGGAATTGATAGGGTAGATAAGGATAAACTGTTTAACATGGGTGATATGCGAACAAGGGAACACAAGTGGAAACTGAGTACCCAAATGAGCCACAGGGACATTAGGCAGAACTTTTTCAGTGTCAGAGTAGTTAACAGATGGAATGCATTAGGCAGTGATGTGGTGGAGGCTGACTCCATACACAGTTTCAAATGTAGATATAATAGAGCCCAGTAGGCTCAAGAATCTGTACACCAGTTAATTGACAGTTGAGAGGCGGGACCAAAGAGCCAGAGCTCAACCCCCTCAAGCACAACTAGGTTGGTTAAAGACCCCCCCCCCCCTTAACAATACACTAGTCTACCAAGATGCATCTTAAGTTCAATATGCTTCCAGGAGTTGGGCCAGAGACAGTGACAAACATTTAGGGTATTTTTCCACCTTCTTGAATACTTGAAAACATATCACATTTTAAACTATAGTGATGCAACACACGAAACACTTTACGCAAAGCTATTTTCGTATTTGTATTACAGTATATAAAATACTTGAATAAGGATCACTGAACGGGTGTTACAATGCATTATAACTAAACACTGGAAACACAAACCGAAACTGTCTCTATTTTCCGCTTGTTACAACTTGTAATAAAGTTGTTACATCTTGGCTTAACGTGTTTATGACGCATTAGAACGTTGTTACAACTTGCTATATTGGTTGTTATAACTGGTTAGGAGGTGTTAAAACTTGTTCGAACGTTGTACCAACGTCGTAGTTTCGGTGTGTGTTTGGCGGAAAATTCTCTCTCTACCTGAGAATATGTTTTGGAGCTGTATGCAATGGAATCGAACTCTCGTCTCGGGTCATCCCCGAGTGAATTAAAGACACGTTAAACCGTCATATGCCACACTACACCACACTATGACACTCATCACAGTCAAACAAGCAGTCATAAAGTTGTCTACCTCACCCCTCACCCTCTCTCTCTCTCTCTCTCTCTCTCTCTCTCTCTCTCTCTCTCTCTCTCTCTCTCTCTCTCTCTCTCTCTTATCATCATCAACTCTCACTTCAACTGTCCTCAATACTTCCACCGGCAACTTACAATCGACATAATTCAGCTCAGACACAGCACTTCAAAGCAATCATACTTATCAGAATACTACTACTACTACTACTACTACTACTAAATAGTAGCAATAAAAAAAAAAAAATAAAATGAAAACAAATAACACTAACCTGAGAGAAAACAAAAACAACACCAACAAGAACAAAACCATTTAATAGGCTTAGATTCCTCCTCCCAGCGACATTAATCTCTCATAGTTAATGAGGGCGTCTTGGCACACCTGGAGGAGCAGGAGGAGGAGGGGGGGGGAGAGAGGGGGAGGGGGGGAGAGAAGGAGAGAGGGGGGGAGGGGGGAGGGGGACACAAACACACCTGGTAATAATTCACTCCAAACCACCCTAAAAACAACGATTTTTACACCATAACGAGACAGGTGAACGAGGCTGAATTATTCTTATCTCGCCAATTACATAACCCCTTTTTAAAATTAAAAAAAAAAAATGGTCAGCTCAAACGAGAATAAAAATGCATCAATTAATTTAATGATACATTGTATAGGTGTGAAAAGTTGACCAGGTGATGTGTTGTTAGGGGGGGGGGGTCCTGTTCACAGGTTAATTACTCTAATTAGCGGTATCTTTAATTATTATTATTATTATTATTATTATTATTATCTTGGCTTAACAATAATTTTATATCCCTTTCATCAATATTATTTTTATTATATTACAATTATTATTCTCATTTTTAGAGTTGCAATTTTATTATTATTATTATTATTTGACGTGTGTGTGTGTGTGTGTGTGTGTGTGTGTGTGTGTGTGTGTGTGTGTGTGTGTGTGTGTGTGTGTGTGTGTGTGTGTGTGTGTGTGTTTACTAGTTGTGTTTTGCGGGGGTTGAGCTTTGCTCTTTCGGCCCGCCTCTCAACTGTCAATCAACTGTTTACTAACTACTTTTTTTTTCCACACCACACACACACACCCCAGGAAGCAGCCTGTTACAGCTGACTAACTCCCAGGTACCTATTTACTGCTAGGTAACAGGGACACTTAGGGTGAAAGAAACTTTGCCCATTTGTTTCTGCCTCGTGCGGGAAACCGTGTGTGTGTGTGTGTGTGTGTGTGTATGTATGTGTGTATGTGTGTGTGTGTGTGTATGTATGTGTGTATGTGTGTGTGTGTGTGTGTGTGTGTGTGTGTGTGTGTGTGTGTGTGTGTGTGTATGTATGTGTGTATGTGTGTATGTGTGTGTGTGTGTGTGTGTGTGTGTGTGTGTGTGTGTGTGTGTGTGTGTGTGTGTGTGTGTGTAATTACCTAAGTGTAGTTACAGGATGAGAGCTACGCTCGTGGTGTCCCGTCTTCCCAGCACTCTTTGTCATATAACGCTTTGAAACTACTGATGGTCTTGGCTATGTATGTGTGAGTGTGTGTGTGTGTGTGTGTGTGTGTGTGTGTGTGTGTGTGTGTGTGTGTGTGTGTGTGTGTGTGTGTGTGTGTGTGCGCGTGTGGGTGTGCGCGCGCTTGTGCGTTCGTAGGTCCAGCTCGTGCGCTAAAGCTTATGTTTCGTTACTCACGTTCCCATTCGTTATATTCATGTATTCATCTAGTATAGATTCATGTTTATCTAATTCACTCACCTCCATGCTGCCTCTAGACTCATCTATCACTCATTTCGATGTGTCTACCTTCTTTGTTCATTCATTCACTCATTATGCTGATCGCTTGTTACTCATCCTACTCAACCCACCCTTTAACTCACCTCCCCCCCCACCCCCGCTCCCTTGAATATACCTACTCACCTCATTTGCTATTTATCTCAGTCACTACAATTTTTACTCATCTTCGGACCGATTTGACCTTCACATATTTACTCACCTGGCCTCGCCCACCTACCCGCCGGACGGCTTACTCACCTGGCCTCGCCCACCTACCCGCCGGACGGCTTACTCACCTGGCCTCGCCCACCTACCCGCCCGACGGCTTACTCACCTGGCCTCGCCCACCTACCCGCCGGACGGCTTACTCACCTGGCCTCGCCCACCTACCCGCCGGACGGCTTACTCACCTGGCCTCGCCCACCTACCCGCCGGACGGCTTACTCACCTGGCCTCGCCCACCTACCCGCCGGACGGCTTACTCACCTGGCCTCGCCCACCTACCCGCCGGACGGCTTACTCACCTGGCCTCGCCCACCTACCCGCCGGACGGCTTACTCACCTGGCCTCGCCCACCTACCCGCCGGACGGCTTACTCACCTGGCCTCGCCCACCTACCCGCCGGACGGCTTACTCACCTGGCCGCGCCCACCTACCCGCCCGACGGCTTACTCACTTGCCCCTCACGTTACTCACTTGGGTACGGTGCTGCTGGCGTTGTGGTAGAGCCGCTTGGTGTGGGACTCGTAAATCTGGAGACGGTATGTCTGGGGCATAGTGGGTGGATCCCCCGGTTGACAGGTCACCCTCACTACCTCCCCTCCAGAACCCGTCAGGTTACAGTTGACAGGTGCTGACGGCGGCGCTGTATAAAGAGGGGAAGGGGGGGAAAGAGATGTTAGTGATGGTTGTGGTGGTGATGGGGGTGGAATGGGGTGTGGAAGGGAGTGGAGGTGGTGATAGGGAGGGGGGTTTAGTCTTTTCATTGCATGCACTGTGTAATATCACCGCTCTCGTCCACAGACAAAACCGTTCCGTAAGTGGACAAAACGACTCGCAGAATGGACAAAACGGGTCTACAGGTGAACAAATCGGCTCCGTAAGTGGACAAAACCGCTCCGTAAGTGGACAAAACGTCTCCGTAAGTGGACAAATCGGCTCCGTAAGTGGACAAAACCGCTCCGTAAGTGGACAAAACCGCTCCGTAAGTGGACAAATCGGCTCCGTAAGTGGACAAAACCGCTCCGTAAGTGGACAAAACCGCTCCGTAAGTGGACAAATCGGCTCCGTAAGTGGACAAAACCGCCCCGTAAGTGGACAAAACCGCTCCGTAAGTGGACAAAACGAAAGGCGACTCCACTCCTTCACAGGTGTTAATGGTTATAACACTCGCGTCGCAAGCGAGAGGACCAGGGTTCGACTTCCAGGCAGAGAGGGATGAAATGAACACCGTTCATTTCACACCCTTCATCAACCCAGTAATTGGGGGGGGGGGACCCGGGTTGTAAATCACTCGGCGATTCGTGCTCCAGGGGAAAGCATGTAGAATGAGAGCTTTAAGCTGAGGCTAAGCTTTTTTTTTTTTTGCAACCCTTAAGCTGTCCCGTCAGTCATTCATATGAGTAACTCACCAGTCACTCACCTGAGTTACCTGAGTCAAGTGAATCCTGTTCCGGACCAATATTTCTGAGTGAATTCCTTTTAACTTGAGTATTTCATTATTTACTGGAGAACAGAGACGAATTTCTCTCTCTCTCTCTCTCTCTCTCTCTCTCTCTCTCTCTCTCTTGAATGAATGAATGAATGAAACACCGAGAGAGAGAGAGAGAGAGAGAGAGAGAGAGAGAGAGAGAGAGAGAGAGAGAGAGAGAGAGAGAGAGAGAGAGAGAGAGAGAGAGAGAGAGAGAGAGAGGGGGGGGGGAGAGACGGGGGGGGGGGGGCAGACCAACCATTCAACATCCCCCACATTAGGATGAGTTTGACCATCACCGGCACTGTGACTCATCATCACTATCACCCTGTCACTATCACTTTTCACCTTCGTTGTTACCATGACTGTCACCATCCAGCCCGTCCTCTCGAGCCGTCACAACGGACAGAGAAAATGACGGACTAAAAATGGTGTCAGTGAGTCGCTGTTATGTATAGAACCCATGTATTTGTCCCTTCAGGCTTTCCGTGTGTGTGTGTGTGTGTGTGTGTGTGTGTGTGTGTGTGTGTGTGTGTGTGTGTGTGTGTGTGTGTGTGTGTGTGTGTGTGTGTGTGAGGAGACGGGTTGCAACATGACTGTCTGTCGTTGCACAACGGCTGCCATAAAGGACACCTAATTATTCCGGACAGGGTGTATGTGTGTGACTTTAATATGACGGCCGCGACCCTAATGCGGTTACTATCGGCCCACTCTCCCTTGATAATACTGGGCTCGTGTGTTGGGTCCGCACTCACACACGCACGCACACACACACACACACACACACACACACACACACACACACACACACACACACACACACACACACACACACACACACACACAGGCATTTAGGATTTAGGAGGCAGTAAGGAGGCATTTAGGGCGCTTTACACTGCCTACGTGAGGCCAGTCTTAGAGTATGCCGCCTCATCATGGAGCCCCCACCTGAAGAAACACATAAGGAAACTGAAAAAGGTTCAGAAGTTTGCAACAAGACTCGTCCCAGAGTTACGAGGGATGGGGTATGAAGAGCGCCTGAAGGAACTGTGCCTTACGACACTAGAAAACAGAAGGGAGAGGGGGGACATGATAGGAACGTATAAAATACTCAGGGGGATTGACAGAGTGGATATAGACGAAATGTTCACACGGAATAGTAACAGAACGAGGGGACATGGGTGGAAGCTTGAAACTCAGATGAGTCAGAGATGTTAGGAAGTTTTCTTTTAGCGTGAGAGTAGTGGGAAAATGGAATGCACTTCAGGAACAGGTTGTGGAAGCAAATACTATTCATAATTTTAAAACCAGGTATGATAGGGAAATGGGACAGGAGTCATTGCTGTAAACAACCGATGGCTCGAAAGGCGGGATCCAAGAGTCAATGCTCGATCCGGCAGACACAAATAGGTGAGTACACACACACACGATCGCGCGCGCGCATGCCCGTACCTTGTCAAGCACAAGATGAAGCTGGAGAAAGTTCAGAGGTATGCCACTAGGTTAGTCCCAGAACTAAGAGGCATGAGTTACGAGGAAAGGCTGCGTGAACTGCACCTCACGTCGTTGGAAGACAAAAGAGTTCGGGGATACATGATCACCACATGCGAAATTCTCAATAGAATTAATAGGGTAGACCAGGATAGATTATTAAGACGGGTGGCACACGCACTAGGGGACACAGGTGGAAGCTGAGTACCCAAATGAGCCACAGAGACATTAGAAAGAACCTTTTCAGTCTTAGAGTAGTTAGTAAATGGAATGCACTAGGAAGTGATGTGGTGGAGGCTGACTCCATACACAGTTTCAAGTGTAGATATGATAGAGCCCAATAGGCTCAGGAATCTGTTCACCAGTAGATTGACGGTTGAGAGGCGGGACCAAAGAGCCAGAGCTCTACCACCCTCAAGCCCAACTAGGTGAGTACAGAACGAATAGTTTCCTAATTCATCGTAAAGAATAGTTAAGCTATAAAACAGCAGTTACAGCAGTTACAGCCGGGGGGGGGGGAGGGGAGGGGGGATAAGGAGGTAAAGTACCACCCCCACCCCCTCACCCCCCACCCCCATCACCACCACCACCACCACCACCACCATCACCTGTCACCCACATACCTCCCCCCCCCCCCTTCGACACAAACATCGAAATATAATGCAAAAGTCGGGTCCCAACATCCCGCCGGCCAATTACCCGCCTCGGCAGGTCTCCCGGAGAGTGTTGCCAACACCTCACACATACGTGAATTAATGAGGAGTAAACCAAGAAGAAGAAAAAAAAATATCATTTTAGATCAGTAATAACTTATATTGGTATGTATAATTCTGGACCAATTATGTTCTTTGGTACATTGTGTGTATATATATACATATATATATATATATATATATATATATATATATATATATATATATATATATATATATATATATATGTATATATGTATATATATATATATATATATATATATATATATATATATATATATATATATATATATATATATATACTTCGGAGGCACCGAAGATGACATAACCCCAACAGTAAGATCCATCACAATCTTCCATTCCCCTGAGCTGTAGGAGACTCGAACAGGTGACCCGCAAGCGTGTGTGTGTGTGAAGCCGCAGCTCTATCGACCGAGCTATTGAGAATAGTTAACAACTTTCATAGCCCATCACAACTTCCACCACAACCCTCCACAACACGACTCAGCCATGAGTAGGACACATTGACCCATGCCTCCCCCATACACCCATGTACTCCCATGCATTTTGGCACTGCAGAAGCAGTTGCCAAACCCATGGGATTCAACCCCATACATGTAACAGAAAGCAGGGCAGCCACAGGTTCGAGGCCCACGTATTAATATCCTTTGGTACTGGGACTAATATATACATTTATACATATCCCATGGTACTGGAACTAATATATACATTCATACATATCCCTTGGTACTGGGACTAATACATATACATTCCTCCATGCTGCAAATGGTCTAAACCACTTCTGTTGAACTTCTTAAAGAAAGACTCGAAGAAAAAAATCAATTGGTAAATGTTTAGAAAGAAACATGTTCAAAGTTATAGCCGGCTTGGAGGGGGGGGGGGTTGAGGTCTGAATATTGAGTGTTCCTCCTCCTCTTACCTCCTGCTTCGTGGCTGTCTTCCTCCTCCTCCTCCTCTTCCTCCTCCAGCTCCGTGGCTGTCTTCCTCCTCCTCCGTGGCTGTCTTCTTCCTCCTCCTCCTGCTGCTCCGTGGCTGTCTTCCTCCTCCTCCAGCTCCGTGGCTGTCTTCCTCCTCCTCCTCCTCCAGCTCCGTGACTGTCTTCCTCCTCCTCCTCCTCCTGCTCCGTGGCTGTCTTCTTCCTCCTCCTCCTCCTCCTCCTCCAGCTCCGTGGCTGTCTTCTTCCTCCTCCTCCTCCTCCAGCTCCGTGGCTGTCTTCCTCCTCCTCCTCCTCCTGCTCCGTGGCTGTCTTCCTCCTCCTCCTCCTCCTCCAGCTCCGTGGCTGTGCGCTGTAAACAGTCACGGAGGAATATTTTACGCATTACGCATAGCGGAGAATATTTCCCCAAGAAGGGCACAGTGATTATCTTGAGGTTATCTTGAGATGATTTCGGGGCTTTAGTGTCCCCGCGGCCCGGTCCTCGACCAGGCCTCCACCCCCAGGAAGCAGCCCGTGACAGCTGACTAACACCCAGGTACCTAACACCCAGGACGCCTCTTATCAGGCGTCTTAGGTTCAGAGGTTCTGAAATGTCTCACAAAACCGGAACACGCTCGACGCAAATCCGTCGACGGAAACAATCTCTCTCAATTGTTTTTTTTTTTACAGATGTGAGCTGTAATTCAGCCCGAGGGAGAAAAAGTATTTTGTCGGGTCAGGATATTCTGCCTTCCAGTGACCTCTTTACACACGCAAACCCTCCCTCACCCCCCCCCCGCACCCCATCTCCCCCCACCCTCTCCCCCACCCATCTCCATCACCCCATCTCCCTCCCACCCTCTCCCCCACCCATCTCCACCACCCTCTCCCCCCACCCTCTCCCCCACCCCAGAACCGTGACAGGTAATCGCAAAATAAATAAGAAACGAGGATACGTGAATTAAGAGATAGAATAACACGCTGTAATTACCGCCTAAGATATTCGTGATTTTGAGCACGTACTCACCTAGTTGTACTCACCTAGTAGTGCTTGCGGGGGTTGAGCTCTGGCTCTTTGGTCCCGCCTCTCAACTGTCATTCAACTGGTGTACAGGTTCCTGAGCCTACTGGGCTCTATCATATCTACATTTGAAACTATGTATGGAGTCAGCCTCCACCACAACACTACTTAATGCATTCTATTTACTAACTACTCTGACACTGAAAAAGTTGTGTGTGTGTGTGTGTGTGTGTGTGTGTGTGTGTGTGTGTGTGTGTGTGTGTGTGTGTGTGTGTGTGTGTGTGTGTGTGTGTGTGTGTGTGTGTGCCAGAGCTCAGGGGCAATAGGCTCACACATATCCTCCAAGGAAACCCACAAGCAGACTCTAAGCACCAACTGCACACAGAGCACAACCCACAGCTCTAAATAAAGGGACTTAAACCTTTACGTAGCACTAAAACTCTAAAAAAAAAAAAATCTTATGCTCTGTGGGGGGTAAACCGGATTTTAAAACCCAGCCATGAGGGGAGGGGGGGGGGAGGGGGATGGAATTGGACCGCGCTGTACTGCAATAAGCAGAGCCCTAAAACCACCTTAACTGCCCTCTAGTGGGTTTCAAGTTGCTTCAAGCGAGCATAACTATCCCTTACTTAACGAGGCAGCCACGAGAGGCTGAGAGGAACAGTCTTGTTCAAAATCTTTTTAATGAGAAGAAAGTCAAAAAGTCGAAAATTACTGAGGGGGAATATATATATATATATATATATATATATATATATATATATATATATATATATATATATATATATATATATATATATATATATATATATATATATATGCATGCGACTGAAAACTCCAACACCCCAGAAGTGACTCGAACCCGGACCATCAGGAGCACAATGCAAATGTGGTAATTAATCGCTTGACCATGAGTGACCGTACAAAAGACGATGGTAGCCGAGGCTCATGTCTTGGCAATACAGGATGGTGTTAAGAACAGTTTTTGTCCCTCCCTTTCCTCCCCACCACCCTACCTCCCTCCCCACCACCACCACTCCCTCCCTCCCCACCACCACCACACCCTCCCTCCCCACCACCACCACTCCCTCCCCACCACCACTCCCTCCCTCCCCACCACCACACCCTCCCTCCCCACCACCACTCCCTCCCTCCCCACCACCACACCCTCCCTCCCCACCACCACTCCCTCCCTCCCCACCACCACACCCTCCCTCCCCACCACCACTAGGACACACTCATACAAGCACGAACAACACTCAAGACAAAATAAATTTTTAGAATTTTCTTCAAGTCCTTCAGAGTGGACATGAGTAGGAGAGAGAGAGAGAGAGAGAGAGAGAGAGAGAGAGAGAGAGAGAGAGAGAGAGAGAGAGAGAGAGAGAGAGAGAGAGAGAGGGGAAGCTCAGGTCCAGGCAGCTCTGAGGTGCAGAATGACTAATGGAACACCGCTTCCTTCTGCTAACTTTCAAATTAAAAAATAAAGCGACGATGTCGTGTTGCAACTGGGAGGGAGAGGAAGGAGGAAGGAGGTGGGGGAGGGAGGAGAGGGAGAGGAGGGGTAGGAGGAAGGGGGATGGAGAGGGGAGGAAGAGATGGAAGGAGTAGTAGGGAGGAGTAAGGATGAAGAATCATGGGGTTAAGAGGAAAAAAGAGAGGTAAATTAGGAATGAGAAGAGGTAGAATAAGGACGAGGATGATGAAGCTGGGACTAAAAATAATGATGATGATAATGAGACAATTCATTATTGTATTATTACCCAGTAATAACACCTGAACAAGCAAACATTACAACCACTCCACATAACATGGCAGAAAACACCAGTAACTACCACTAACAAGGCAATTAAAGGGGGTTAATACCCACACCAATCATGTGAGTATTTAGGAGTGTCGACCTGAGGTAGGGAAGGAGTGAGGGAGGGAGGGAGGGAGTGAGGGAGGGAGTGAGGGAGGGAGGGAGGGAGGGAGCGAAGGAGTGAGGGAGGGAGGGAGGGAGTGAGGGAGGGAGGGAGGGAGGGAAGGAGTGAGGGAGTGAAGGAGTGAGGGAGGGAGGGAAGGAGTGAGCGAGGGAGGGAAGGAGTGAGGGGAGGGAGGGAAGAACGCCAAGCCATTGCGACTATACAGCACTGGGAAAGGGGTCAGGATAAGGATTTGGGATGGGACGGGGGAGAAGAAATCGTGTCTAAGCACTTGTACGGTCGAGGATTGAACTCCGTCCTGCAGGAAGCGAGAAAGAGAGAGAGATAACACAAACTCCATACACTAAGACGGTCCTTTGTGCATGGATTATGTGTTCTTTCATGCAGGTCGGCGTTCAATCCCCGACCATCCAAGTGATTGGGCCACCATTCCTTCCCCCCGTCCCATCCCAAATCCTTATCCCGACCACATCCAAGTGCTACATAGTCGTAATGGCTTGGCGCTTCCCCCTGATAAAACAAAATGTCGGTCGTGGGCCCCATACTCACCAGGCTTCATGACGGCCACCACACAGGGCGTGGCCTGCCGACCCACTGTGTTCTCCGCCCAACACTGCAGGGCCCCAAGTTGGTTGTTGGGCCCTACCTCCGTCACGTTGTCGCGCGGCACCGTGAAGTTCACACTCGACGACGCCCCCAGCGAGTTGACGTGGGAGGGCACCACGCGCCGCGAGTACGAGGTGGTCACCCACACCCACGAGAAGTGGATGGGCGTGTGGGGGGACGCCTGCACGCGACACTGGGCCGTCACCGTGGCGCCGGGCTCCGCCCACACGTCCTTGGCCAGGGCGCATACCGGGGCATCTGCGGGCGGGAGCGTCCTAGTGGGTTATATCTGGCTATTGTCTATATATATATAGATATGAGAGAGAGAGAGAGAGAGAGAGAGAGAGAGAGAGAGAGAGAGAGAGAGAGAGAGAGAGAGAGAGAGAGAGAGAGAGAGAGAGAGAGAGAGAGAGAGAGAGAGAGAGAGAGAGAGAGAGAGAAAAATAGACAGAGAGAGAAAATAGACAAAGAGAAAATATACAGAGAGAGAAAATTGACAAAGAGAAAATATACAGAGAGAGAAAATAGACAGAGAGAGAGAAAATAGACAGAGAGAGAGAAAATAGACAGAGAGAGAAAACAGACAGAGAGAAAATAGACAAAGAGAAAATATAAAGAGAGAGAAAATAAACAGAGAGAGAAATAGAGAAGGGTACACAGAAAACTGACACATATACAATTAAACAAACAGATGACTCAAATCTACGGTAATCCCCATCCACATTTCATTATCTCGCTCGCGTAATAAATATATATATCCAGTATACATAAGAACATTTCCAAATTACAACGCAATACATTCCCTACGTGACTATGTGTACCTAGGACCTCCCTGACACCTATCCAGTTATACGTTGATTTAAGTGTACATGGGACTCTGATGGCGGTCCTGTCACTCGTATACAGGACACACACATTGAGCTCTATACACGCCGCGCTCAATTGTTAATACCGGAGTGAGAAAATCTCAGAAACATAGGACCCCGTTTCCAAACTCACAGGAGCACTTTCAGATTCACAGGAGCAGTTGGTGAGTTAGTTACAGGAGTATGAACACTTGATAGGTTAGCAGTTAAACAACAGTCATTCCACAGAATCCCATGAACTTGTTACTTAAGTTACTTGTACTCTTATAATCTACCAGAAATACTTAAAACTACCCGGAACACTCATAAAACTAAATAGCTTAAATGATCTATAAATGACTAAGCTTTAAATGAAAACTACAACGATCACTCATAAACTACAAACGATCACTCAAACTACCGTGAACATTCAGAAACTATTATAGAAATCACAAACTCATAAGAACTCTTATTACAAATTTCCAGAAATACTTATAAACTCACAAGGAAATAAAAACAAAAGAGGGGGATAACAAGTTCTCAAAAACTCACACAGACTCACAATGTTGGCAAACTCCTTCCAAGACTTAAAAGACACGTTCAAAAAAGACTAAAATTCCCTTAAAAAAAGGGTTGTTATGAACACAGGATAACAGAAGACAGAGTAATTATGAGGAGAATATCCCTATATACCGCATAGAAAGGGATTAAGAGGACAAGGAGCTGGAACAGAAGCACGCAGCGATCGGAGCCACGCTGGCTTCAATCCCTTTGGACCATCGGGGATCGAACGCCTGCCCTGTAAGCAGCACGGCCGTCGCTTTAAAGACCTGCAGTCGTTACTGGATTGGAATCCCGCACACTCACCAAATGAATAAGAAAAAAGTCATTTACAAATTCAACATTTGACAGGAGAAAGGGAAAGGGGGGGGGGGTGAGAGGAAGAGAGAGAGGCAAGGAGAGAAGGAAGGGAAAGAGTGAGGGAGTGAAGGAAGGAGAGAGTGAGGGGAGAGAGAGAGTGAGGAGAGGAAAAATACTGCTAACAGACGCTTATAAAGTTTATGGTAATGTCCTGAGAAATCTTTATGAAAATATGTTAATAGAAAATTTCTAGGACTCAGAGAGAACCTCTCCTCTGTCACAGAAAGTCTTCAAGACTCATTGAGAGCTTCATCCAGAATTCACAGAGGCTTCTAGAGCTCACAGACGGGCCCCTAGAATTAATAGAGGTCCCTTGGGACTCGTACAAAGGGTCTTCGCGACTCAGAGCTTCTAGGGGTCACAGTTAAAACACTGGGATTTCGATGAGTCCATTGGTACTCATGGAAGAATTCCTGGGATCACACAGAGTTTTCAGGGCTCCTTGGGGGTCTTTAGGACTCCCAGAGGATCTTCAGTGCTCACAGAGGGCCTCCAGAATTCACAGTGTCCTAGGACTTGCATAGGATACCAGGACTCACAGAATGACTCCATGAGTCACAAAGAGCCCTCGGAGCTCATAGAAGGCCTTCCAGGATTCACAGAGAGTTTTGGGGACTCACAGAGAGCTTCCAAAAGATATAGAAGGTCCTTCGGGCTCACAGATGGCCTCAAGAGCTCATATAGGACCTCCAAGACCTACAGAGGACCTCCAGTATTCACAGAGGATCGACTATTGAGAGTCACAGAAGGTCCATTGTACTCAGAAAGGGCTTACCCGGATCCACAGAGGGTATTCCGGATTTACACAGGGCCCCCAAAGACTTACAGACATTCTCCAGGGGGAAAAACAAGAAGATGTTCAAGACTCAGAAAATGTGAGTGGGCATTAAGGCTGAAAGAGAAACACAGACTCTCAAAAAACACTGCCACAGCTCAGGGACTCTCAGAAGACACTCACAGACGGCTCCCACAGCTTACGGACTCTCAGAAGACACACTCAGACGGCTCCCACAGCTTACGGACTCTCAGAAGACACTCACAGACGGCTCCCACCGCTCACGGACTCTCGGAAGACACACTCAGACGGTTCCCACAGCTTACGGACTCTCAGAAGACACTCACACACGGCTCCTACAGCTTACGGACTCTCAGAAGACACTCACAGACGGCTCCCACAGCTTACGGACTCTCAGAAGACACTCTCAGCCGGCTCCCACAGCTTACGGACTCTCAGAAGACACTCACAGACGGCTCCCACAGCTTACGGACTCTCAGAAGACACTCACAGACGGCTCCCACAGCTTACGGACTCTCAGAAGACACAGACGGCTCCCACAGCTTACGGACTCTCGGAAGACACTCACATAGAACGGTGATGTTGACGGGAGGACTGGTGCCCGCGCCCTCGCTATTGGTGGCCCTGCAGGAGTACTCGCCGGCCTGAGTCCGCCGGACTCTGTTGAGTACCAGGTTGTTTCCGTTGACCAACACGCGCGCCATCTTGTCTTGGTGCACCTCGATCCCCTGTTGGCGTGGGGAGGAGTGGGTTAGTGGTGAACAGCTGGCTTAGGTTGACGGGGGGTTGGGTGGGTTGGTGGGTGAACAGCTGGCTTAGGTTGACGAGGGGCTGGGTGGGTTAGTGGTGAACAGCTGGCTTAGGTGGACGGGGGGCTGGGTGGGTTAGTGGTGAACAGCTGGCTTAGGTGGACGGGGGGCTGGGTGGGTTGGTGGTGAGGGTCCTTCGGGCTCACAGATAGCCTCAAGGGCTCATATAGGACCTCCAAGACCTACAGAGGACCTCCAGTATTCACAGAGGATCGACTATTCATTCTTATAGGTTGTCGGGGGCTTGGGTGGGTTGGTGGGGATCAGCTGGCTTAGGTGGACGGGGGGTTTGGTGGGTTGGTGGTGAACAGGTGGCTTAGGTTGACGGGGGGCTGGGTGGGTTGGTGGTGAACAGCTGGCTTAGGTGGACGGGGGGCTGGGTGGGTTAGTGGTGAACAGCTGGCTTAGGTGGACGGGGGGCTGGGTGGGTTAGTGGTGAACAGCTGGCTTAGGTTGGCGTGGGGAGGAGTGGGTTAGTGGTGAACAGCTGGCTTAGGTTGACGGGGGCTGGGTGGGTTAGTGGTGAACAGCTGGCTTAGGTTGACGGGGGGTTGGGTGGGTTAGTGGTGAACAGCTGGCTTACGTTGACGGGGGTCTGGGTGGGTTGGTGGGGATCAGCTGGCTTAGGTTGACGGGGGGCTGGGTGGGTTGGTGGGGATCAGCTGGCTTAGGTTGATTGGGGACTGGGTGGGTTAGTGGCGAACAGCTGGCTTAGGTTGACGGGGGCTGGGTGAGTTAGTGGTGAACAGCTGGCTTAGGTTGACGGGGGCTGGGTGGGTTGGTGGGGATCAGCTGGCTTAGGTGGACGGGGGGCTGGGTGGGTTGGTGGGGATCAGCTGGCTTAGGTGGACGGGGGGCTGGGTGGGTTGGTGGGGATCAGCTGGCTTAGGTTGACGGGGGCTGGGTGGGTTGGTGGGTGAACAGCTGGCTTAGGTTGACGGGGGGCTGGGTGGGTTGGTGGTGAACAGCTGGCTTAGGTGGACGGGGGCTGGGTGGGTTGGTGGTGAACAGCTGGCTTAGGTTGACGGGGGGCTGGGTGGGTTGGTGGTGAACAGCTGGCTTAGGTTGACGGGGGCTGGGTGGGTTAGTGGTGAACAGCTGGCTTAGGTTGACGGGGGTTGGGTGGGTTAGTGGTGAACAGCTGGCTTAGGTTGACGGGGGGCTGGGTGGGTTGGTGGGGATCAGCTGGCTTAGGTTGACGGGGGGCTGGGTGGGTTAGTGAGGATCAGCTGGCTTAGAATGACGAGTTTGGGGGTAGTTGATGTACACATTAATAAATGTGTGAATGTTTATTCAATGACCTGGAGAGAGAGAGAGAGAGAGAGAGAGAGAGAGAGAGAGAGAGAGAGAGAGAGAGAGAGAGAGAGAGAGAGAGAGAGAGAGAGAGAGAGAGAGAGAGAGCGCAAGAACAAACACGTTTAAATTTAGTAAACAAATAAATTATTGTAAGTAGGCAAATACACATGAGTTTACCATCCGCTGAAGAAAATAAAACCGATAATTCCTGTACCGATAATTCCTACACCAATAATGCCTATACCAATAATTCCTATACCAATAAAACTTTGGAGGAATTTAGGACTCCAGCATTACTTCTTACATCAGAAAAAAAAGACTTCCAAAATAAATTAATTTTCTTGGCAGAGGAGGAGACGAAAAACGACAAATCAATAACTCAAATGAAACCATTATAAGAAATTAATGCTATATTTTTATACAATTATTATATACATCTGTCAATTGCAATCCAACAATTACAATTTTGAGGACAGGTCTCATTCCACCAGCATCATTTCATCTCCCGTGTGTTCCACAGCATCATCCCATCCCCCGTGTGTGTTCCACAGCAGCATCCCATCTCCCGTGTGTGTTCTACAGGAGCATCCCATCCCCCGTGTGTGTTCTACAGCATCATCCCATCAGAGTAGATGCAAGCGACGGGGCTACGAGGTTATCCCCCGTGGTTAGACCATCACGCACAAACACTAACTACACCAACTGCCGAATGCAAATTGCAGGTTGAATACATGCCATGCATATGTATGACTATGTGTATGAGTGTGTATGAGTGTGTTCAAGGGAGTATATCACTACCTGCTTCTCACTCCAGCAATCACCACAGATGGTAGAGTGGAGCATCTGCCTGAGATCACGGTGGGATTAGTGCTGAAGTAGTGGTGCTTCCTGGTGAGTGGGAGATTGGTGATGCTGAGAGCTCAGTGATGGTGAGTGAGAGTTTGGTGATGGTGAGTATAAGTTTGAGAGAGAGAGAGTGAGAGCTTGTTGACAGTGAGATGGGGGAGCTTGATGATAGTGAACGGGAATTTATTGAGCGATAGAAAGTTGCTTGATAATGCATTAATCTACCGTAATTAGATTCCGTAATCTACCGTATTAGTTTTAATATTCAGTTACTTTCTCCTCTTCTTCTTCCTGTGTCCTTTCTTTCTGTTACCCTCTCCCTTTCTATACCCCTTTCCTTCCTATGCCCCTTCCTTCCTATCTCCACCTCCCTTCCTATCCCCCTCCTTCCCACCCTCGTTCAGTGTCGAGTTCATGCCCTTCAATCTCAATTCCACGGGTAATTTCTTCATCCACTTCTGTACCACTAACTACGAAACAATGGCCTGTAATCGCCCCTAACCGCTCACGCCTAATATCAACGAAATGACACGAAAATTACAGCCGCTATTTACGCCTGCAGAGTTCAACTCCAGCCACAGAAAATGGGGAGGTTGTAAACATTGCACAGAAAACGAGGAACTGGTATCCCATCTTACATACCAGGCTTCGTCTTTCACCATTTTTCATCCCCACTTCTCTGCATTTTCACGATGAATGAAAGGGGGGGGGGGGACTAGGGGAGTGTGGTTTCTAATCTTGGTGGATTAGGTGGCCTACTGATTAGGAACCGGACTGATTAGGTGGACTGATTAGGAACCGAGGCTTCGATGTATCTAAGTGGGGGTATCTATAATCAACCAATCAACCAGGGGGGGATTAGAAAAGAACGGATTTTGAATCTGACCTCTTATTAGCCATTTTTTTAATTTGACCTCAGGCTGGAGGTAAGTAAGTAACGAGGCAGCAGATCTATTGGTTTTAGCAAGAACTAGCCTTTGAAACTAGGGTCTGCAGCTGACTTATGTTACTAGTCTCTGTGAGTAGGGCACTGCCTGTGCCACCTGACTGCCCGAGGAACCAGCTGGTGGGATCATCAGACGACAGCTGGCTGTGAAGGGAGGGAGGGAGGTAGGTAGGTAGGTAGGTGAGGAGGGTGCAAGTGAAGCAGGTAGGAAGATAGATTGAGAGGGTGATACGCACATTTGTGGGGAGGGAGGGGGAGAGAGAGAGGGGGGGCATATGAACGTAGGTAGATAGAGAGAGAGAAGAAGAGGAGAAGAGATAGAGCGATGGATGAAGCTAAGAGGGAATTATGAAGGTACCTGGACATTCAACAATCAGCAAAGAGTTCAGTTACTCTCAAACACTCAAGACGTTGCCTTGTATATTTCCTTTCACTCAACGACAGCAATGAACAGGATGTCACAAGGAAATCACCAGTCTTGTCCTGAAATTGATAGCACTTGACGTGGCTTAAGAATAGGAACTTGAAGGAGGTAAAATTTTGTTGGACGTTGAAGCGTTGAAGAGATCTGACGTGGTCAATGGGATTTTAAACGTTGAAATAGTTCGATGGTTCTTAAAGCTGAGAATTCGAAATGTTTCCCTTAACTTGGGGTTAAGGAGTTGAACTGACCAGGATTTATGGAGTGAAGGAGTTGAACTGACCAGGATTTATGGAGTGAAGGAGTTGAACTGACCAGGATTTATGGAGTGAAGGAGTTGAACTGACCAGGATTTATGGAGTGAAGGAGTTGAACTGACCAGGATTTATGGAGTGGAGGATTTGACACGACCTGGATTAAAAGGAGTTGAAAGATTTAAAACAAAACATAAGTAATTGGGAAAGGATGAGAGAGTTCAGACTCCTGATATGCGCACTCTCAGAGACTCAAACACCACCAGGTTAGCGCAGGTTTCCGACCAAATGGTTGAGGTCCGCGCTGCGCGAACTGCGACCCTTGGGTCACTGGGGAGCGTGGTCTCAAGAGTAAGGGTCTATATAGGGCCGAGTAGGGCAGAGGACAGGGCGTGAGTGAATCGTAACGGGACCTAATAGAGTACAGGGAGTGACTGCACTCTGAGGAATCGCAGCGTGACGAAGTTGAGAGTGACGGGGCGGGAAGTGACACACTTGTGTACTTCAATTGTTCATAAATTCGCCAAATATTTTGAAATATAAATAATTCAAAACAACTTGAGGAAGATAAAGGAAAGCAAGGACACCCAAGGACACCCAAGGACACCCAAGGACACGCAAGGACACGCAAGGACACTTGTTTACACCCTAAAACAACAGCATAAGGGTCCAGTGTGCCCAGTTAACAGGTCCGAGCAGAGCACAAGCCTGGCACCTTCTAAGTCCTCGGTGTCATATTAACAGTATAACAAAGAATTTCTTGTAAGAAAACTGCGCATATATCCCCTAGGGAACACTATACTGTCAAGAAATCCTCCTCATTACCTTATGTAATGCTCCTCTTGGCCCGCGGGCAGAAGCCACCGAACTCATCCAAAGGCAATCTTCAAGTCTGTTAGTCTGTCTCGTATCCTTTGGCCAGAATATGGCTTACGTAAGCCACATTCACCATCTACTCTCTCCGAGTCGACACAACATGCAATCCTTTTTGCCCTGAAGGCAATATACGAGTGGAATAAAGTCAAAAAGTATATTGAAGAATATTAAGGAAAGAGGCACACCGTATTTGGAACTCCGGGAGGAAAAAAACAAAATATGCCTTGATGCAAATTCGTGCCGGGAACTGTCGTAATATGCAAATTCTGGCGATCATATCAGCGGTGATCGCGGTGTTTACGGTGGACCGGCCGGCCACGCCACGGCCCCTACCCCCCTCCCCATTGGACATATTTACACCAGTTCGCGCCACGCCACCTCCGCCCCAAACGCCCACGGACCCACGGCTCATATTCCCCGCCCATTGTCGCGAACGAATGAAGTGCGGCGGAGCAGCTTCTGTGTATCGGAGCGGGTGATCTCTCCTCGCCAGCCTCCCTCAGACCACTCCTTTGATGAAAAATTTGGCTTCGGATGGCCTGAGACGAGGTGGTTCGTATTGGACTTCTCTCCCCCCCCCTCCAACCTCCCCCCCCCCCCAACATCATATGACCTTTTCTTCACCCACTTCCCCAGTTCCCCCTTTCTCCAATATCCCCCCCCCCCTCCTCTCCCCCCACACCTCTCTATTTTAACGATGTTCTCCAACTGTTGAACGAGATTAATATATTTATTCCCCTTTACTAGAGCGATGAATTGTAATTACTATTACGAGACTATCAGAGACACCCCCCCCCCCCTATCACAAAGATAATAGGACTGGGCGAAGAGGTATTCAAGTCATTAAACCACGTATAAACACCTTCAATGACCACTTAACATTACACTCATTAAGTCTAAATCCCCCTTAAGTGTGTGTGTGTGTGTGTGTTCTTCGATTCCTCTCACTATAGCTCATGGGTTCAAGTGGTCCATGAGTGCCTTGAGTTTAATTACGGGCTATTCATGCCCGTGCCACCTCTTAGGTGGCTTAATCTTCATCAAACACTCTTGAGTTTAACGACAACAAAACCGCCTTTCAAGATTATATACAAATGAGGCTCTCTGGAAGGATTGGAAGGATTATTGTGCTTAGCCAATCAGTGTAGTGGGTGGTGCTGGCTGTGATGGCCTGCGTGTCTCACCTCTGAGCTTGCTGTTAGATTGGTATAAACGGTTGGATTGGGTAAGGGTACAAATGTATTGAATAATTATTCTGATTGGGCTGTTAAAAGGTGGTGGTGGTGGTGGTGGTGTTGGTGGTGGTGGTGGTGATGGTGGTGGTGGTGGTTATGGTGGTGGTTATGGTGGTGGTGGTTATGGTGGTGGTTATGGTGGTGGTGGTGATGGTGGTGGTGATGGTGGTAGTGGTAGGTGGTAGGTGGTGATGATGGTGGTGGTGGTGATGGTCATCTTGAGGTTATCTTGAGATGATTTCGGAACTTAGTGTCCCCGCGGCCCGGTCCTCGACCAGGCCTTCACCCCCCAGGAAGCAGCCCGTGACAGTTAACTAACTCCCAGGTACCTATTTCTGCTAGGTAACAGGAGCATCAGGGTGAAAGAAACTCTGCCCATTGTTTTTCGCCGGCGCCTGGGATCGAACCCGGGACCATAGGATTACGCGTCCAGTGTTCTGTCCGCTCAGCCACCGGCTCCCGTCATAGTGGTAAAGTAGTACTTACCTAAGAGTAACTACGTAGAAGTGAGGTCTAGCTCTGTATGCCCCGCCTAGTGTGGCCTTGTTGGACCCGTTAGGTTATAATTTAACTGTCCTGATGTCTGATTTCTGAGAAAGAATTTGAAATTTGAATTTGAATTTGATTTGAATTTGAATTTGAGGTGGCTTCCACAACTTCTTTCAGTGAATTGCAATTGTTGACAGCCCGTACTGAGTACGAGTATTTTCCTGCATTTCCTGCTTCCATTAATGTCCTCTTCTCCTGCATTCTCTCAATTGAAATAGGCAGTATTTGCCCACCTTGTTTATTCCCCCTAGTATCTCGTATGTTGCGATCATATCCCATTTTGTTTCTTCTCACCCTAGGATTTTAAAATTTAGTTCCCTTTACCTCTTCTTGCAGCTTAGCTCCATTAATTCTTAACTTTTTAAATTTATACTTTGTGCTTAACAGCGCGCGAATTTCGGGCTGGCGCTGAAATGTCAGTATTAGGCTGACTCAGGTTGTACACATTGTCTTATATAGTTTTTATTTAGGCTTTTTTATGCCGTTATTTAGGCCGTACTAATATTTGCCAAGTTCCAATATGCTGCGAACGTCACCCTGTTTACGTGTGCCTCTGGTGCTGGTGTTCGGATTTTATCCAGTTCGAAATTGTTTTCTCTTCCCGGTTCATGTGGTTGTCTTCTCCTAATAGTGTAGATTCCTCTTGGTCCTTAGCTTATCAGCGAGTTATCTCATAACTCCTTTATCCTATTTCCAGCTTAATTACATTACACATGTTGTGATTGAACTCTACCAACCCTTCGTCTACCCACGGCTGGAGGATTACCTAACACTCCAGGAAGACCTTATAAACACCCGCAGTCCTTCTCGGGTGCTCACGTTCTCGTCGGCATTATGGCGTCTGAAAACCGTCACACGAACGAAATCCCGCCCCTCGGGTAGATCATTCACGTCAATTACAAACAGCAGTGGTCCCAGGACAGAGCCTTGAGGGACACTCCACTCGTTACATCCCTCTAGTTAGACGCCTCTCTGTTGACTGTTATTATCTGTGTTTAACTCTCGTTACATCTCTCTAGTTAGACGCCTCTCTGTTGACTGTTATTATCTGTGTTTAACTCTCGTTACATCTCTCTAGTTAGACGCCTCTCTGTTGACTGTTATTATCTGTGTTTAACTCTCGTTACATCTCTCTAGTTAGACGCCTCTCTGTTGACTGTTATTATCTGTGTTTAACTCTCGTTACATCTCTCTAGTTAGACGCCTCTCTGTTGACTGTTATTATCTGTGTTTAACTCTCGTTACATCTCTCTAGTTAGACGCCTCTCTGTTGACTGTTATTATCTGTGTTTAACTCTCGTTACATCTCTCTAGTTAGACGCCTCTCTGTTGACTGTTATTATCTGTGTTTAACTCTCGTTACATCTCTCTAGTTAGACGCCTCTCTGTTGACTGTTATTATCTGTGTTTAACTCTAAGTACTTCCTTACACAGTGTCTTCAGAGTTCCTCCCAAACCATCTTTGTCCATCTTGTGCCCCAGCCTCTCACAAGGAAGGAGGAGGGAATGATCAGGAGGGGAAAGCGCCAAGCCATTACGACTATATAGCACTACAAAGGGGTCAGGATAAGGATTTAGGATGCAACAGGGGGGCGAAGGGGGGTTAGGGAATCACGAGGAACATCAACAAATGATCTGAGAAAATCTATGAAGAAGAAATCCCCCCCCCCCCTCTTGCTTTAATTTGACATAATTGTGTCACAGAACTCGATCAAGTTTATCCAACGTGAACGTTTCCCCCTTCTACGTCTCGACGCTTCACGTCTGTAACAACGTTTATCCACTCCGGCTGGATAAACTGAAGTGCATAAACAGGATAAACAGTAGAGAGGATTGTCATCCTCTCTACTGTCTCCATCACCCTACAGGAAACACTTGCCGGCGGTACAAGTGGAAGAGGTACTTTTTGGTAGCGTCTGCCGATAACCGGAAGGGTCGTGTACCTCAAGTGAGTAACCGAGATGTTACAAAAATTAAGATACGACGAAACTCCTGGTGAGAGAAGGCGATCCCCAGAATGACTGAGAGATGGAAGGAGGCATAGTGAAGGCAGAGAGGGAAGGAGGGAGAGAGGGAGGGAGGGAGAGATGGAGGGAGAGAAGGAGGGAGGGGTGTAGGACTGACAATAACATATCGAGCCCCGGGAGGCACCGGTCAAGAAGACAAACGCAGACGCTCAACTGCGAGGCATTTTGCGCTGACGATCCCGACGTTAATTGTGATGTATTGGTCTCTGGCAGCCACGACTTGACCAGCAGAGAGCAGAGGGTGAGAGCAGAGGGTGAGAGGACAGGGTGAGAGCAGAGGGTGAGAGCAGAGGGTGAGAGCAGAGGGTGAGAGGAGAGGAGAGGAGAGGAGAGGAGAGGAGAGGAGAGGAGAGGAGAGGAGAGGAGCGGACACGACTGGACAGGAGACGAGAGGAGACGGAAAGGGTGAGAGGAGAGGGTGAGAGGAGAGAGAGAGAGGAGAGAGAGAGAGGAGAGGGAGAGAGGAGTGAGAGAGAGGAGAGGGTGAGAGGTGAGAGACCGGAGATAACGAGTGAGACAATTAGAGGGTCCGAACAAAACGAGCGAGACAAGGAGACTGAACGAAGAAGACCACAAACATGAAGATAAAAGAATGTGTTTGATGAAAGGAGAAGTGGTGGAAAGGAGTACGAAGCAGGAAGTGAAAAGTGTGGAGAGAAGTTATTTTCCACATGAACACTCTTCACAAGAAGAGCCTCTTCATCAGCCTCTCAGGATCGAGGCCAACATCTTGTAATATTTCTTTAGTCCTGTCCTCCTTGGCGTCTAGTTAAAGCCTCCTCATTACCAGCTATAAGGGCCATTCATGCCAGTGCCACCTCTTGGGAGTCATAATCTTCACCCATCAATCAGTCAAATCAGCTATAGGGACATTGGGTCCTGTCAAGTATACCTAATTAGTAACATGACCTGATAAAGAATCTTATTTTGGTCTCCCTTGTTATAGAGAGATGTGAGAGGATATTGGAATAGGTATTCTGACCTCTTGACCCCAAAATGTGATATCGGGTCATCGAGTGCCACATTTAGTTGCTGTCTTTAGCCAATTAAAAAGAGGCCTGCGGTTGTTTCATAAATGTGATTGGTGTTCAAGCTTTCCCAGAACCATCCACTTTCATCACTATCATTACACCTTCCTGCCATGGCTGCCTAACTACCCCCTCCCCCTCCCCCATCACTGTCATAATCAACTCCCAGCATCACTATTCTCATCAAGATTCATCATTTATTCTTTCACTCTCTAGCTCTCATGCTTATGATAACCCCCCTTTCCATTACCACTACACCCACCCTCTCTCTCTCTCTCTCTCTCTCTCTCTCTCTCTCTCTCTCTCTCTCTCTCTCTCTCTCTCTCTCTCTCTCTCTCTCTCTCTCTCTACAAAACCTCGCCCCCTTCCATAACCCGGCCTCTCAGCCCTCCCACTCACCGCCCCTTCCACCAAAGAGCCATATAACAGCCCCCCGGGGCAAAACAAGGCCCCACGTGCCTTTGTTTACACTCCCCGCCCAACGTAAACAAACCCTCAGCTGTTACCTCCCACAGATGATCACACTCACTCTCACAGAGGCCCTGATACTCTTCTTCCTTCCTTTCCCAAGGCCGAGGCACCACGACAGCCTGAAGGGAAGATCGGGCCGCCTGGCGAAGCTACGCCTGACTAGTACTCACCTCGGAGATGGAACAGATCAGCGAAGCAACACGAATGGAAGAGGAAATGGAAGAGGGAGGGCAGGACGAGAAGGGTAGAAAGGGTTCGCTGCTCAGCTGTTGTTTCCATCCCGAATCTCCGTGGATATTTGTATCCAAGACGGATTCTCGCTATTAGTGATTCCCTCCTGCGGCTTCCTCCCCTTCGTCCATAATGATTGGGATTGCCAGCTAGAACCATGTTGTACCATCGTACAGATTCACTAGTTTGTTCCTCTGTCCTCCTTTCCTCAGTTACCTTGTCACGGTGATGTTCCCTGACAATACCTTTAATTTGTACAAGAGTCTTGGGTACGAAGTCTTCAATATGGTCTCCTTCAGCGCCTTCAGCAACCAGCACATCTCGTTCATTTCCACAGATTCCGACATGGGAGGGGATCCGGAAGAATGTTGACCAGACCACACACTAGAAGGTGAAGGGACGACGACGTTTCGGTCCGTCCTGGACCATTCTCAAGTCGATCCGGAAGAATTCTGATCACTCATCCCTGATTATTTAGTACTCTCACAGCTCTCTTGATTTCAGCGACTATCACTGGGGGTTTCTGTACCAAGGAATCTAAATGCGTTAACAATGGCAATTAGCTCAAGATGCGTTGAGGAGGCATAGTTCTCAATACTTGCTTTTTCTTCATTTTCAAAGACATTATTCGTAATTACAATGTATGCTGCTCTCAGCCCTGCCATTGGTAGGATTAGATGAACCATACCTTCAGGTGCTTCCGGGGCTTAGTGTTCCCGCGGCCCGGTCGTCGACCAGGCCTCCCTGATCTAATTCATTTCTGGCTACTTTAATTCATTTCCTCAAGATCCTTATGTCTCGTTTCTTGTGGAATCATGGTGGACTTTTTTCGTTGTCATCTCGTTTGTAATAACCTTATAGTCGGAGTGCCAACCAGAGTGCCATCAAGCCATAGTGCCTTTCAGCCAGAGTGCCATCAAGC
>NC_091240.1:8081392-8105469 GCF_040958095.1 Procambarus clarkii
AAGTGTGTGGCTTGTAGTGTGGCTCACAGTGTGGCTCACAGTGTGGCTCACAGTGTGGCTCACAGTGTGGCTCACAGTGTGGCAACACTCGTAGTGTTGGGCTGACGGGTGAATCTATACCTTAAGTGCAACATTCAGAATTGACGTTTTATCGACTATGGTAAGGTTGGCACCCCTCGTCAAGAGCCACACCTGGCATGCCAGCAGGTGTGGGGAGTATAACTGGCAACACTAACTAACAGGTGTGTGTTTCCGGAAAGTATAAACACACAGTCTTGAGGGAACACAGAGATTGGACACCAACAGCACACAGCTGACGCAAAAATATATAAGGAAGAAATGCAGTGCATTTAACCAGGGAAGGAGAGAGAGAGAGAGAGAGAGAGAGAGAGAGAGAGAGAGAGAGAGAGAGAGAGAGAGAGAGAGAGAGAGAGAGAGAGAGAGAGAGAGAGAGAGAGGGAGGGAGGGAGGGGAAGGCCCTCACGTGCACACCCATTTTACACACAGCTGCTCTGGCGTCACTATCTCAGGCAACCAAGAGTGAATCTTGAAGTGAAGAAGTTAGCATTGAGGCCAAAAAAAACTGAACTATCTGGAATTGGGGTACGAAAAAACGGGTGATGGAACGGGGGGAAAAACGGCTCTAGAAACGAGAGGTGACATGTCCGGGACATACAAAATATCTAGGACAATTTGATACTGAAATACAATAAACATGAAGACATAGACTGGAAGTTAGAAACAATTTGGTCATAGGGATGAACCTTACTCACTCTGTTTGTCTCTCTCTCTCCACACACACACACACACACACACGCGGGGAAGCCTCTCAGCTGAATGGACAGCGCTCGGGGGTAGTAATCCTAATGACCTGGGTTCGATTCCCGACGGAGGCGGAAACAAATTGGCAGTTTCTTTCACCCTTATGACCCTGTTCATCTAGCAGTAAATAGCTACCTGGGAGTTAGACACCTACTACAGGCTGCTTCCTGGTTATATGTGTGTTAAGAGAGAAATATATGTAATAGACATAATTGGGGAAAAATAGATTGGTTAGAAAGGCGGGGTCCAAGAGCTAAACATCTCGATTTTACAGACACAAATAGTATATAAACACACACACACTTCATCAAAATGTCTCAGAAAACATCGTATTTCCCCTTTAAGCTGTAGATCATTTCGTCTTTTCGTCATTTCGTATTTCCCCTTTAAGCTGTAGATCACCATTAGGTAGACACAGTCTGGGACCATTAGCTGTCGACATGTGCTGCCTTAGCAACTCAAAATCTATTATATGTATATGTATATGTATATGTATATATATATATATATATATATATATATATATATATATATATATATATATATATATATATATATATATATATATATATGACCCAGGTCACACACTCAGGACCCCAGGACACATTCACAGGACCCAGGACACACCCCCAGCACCCAGGACACTCCCAGCACCCAGGACACACACCACAGCACCCAGGACACACTCCTCAGCACCCAGGACACAACCCCAGCCCCTAGGACACCCCCCCCCAGCACCCAGGACTTTCCCCCAGCACTCACCCTCTGAGTGTTCTCGGTGCGGATGAGTGTGGCACCCTTGTACCAGGTGATGACGGGTTGAGGCCTCGAACCCCGCGCCGTGCAGGTGAGGTCGACTTTGTCCCCAGCGCGCACCGACCCGGTCACCGCCGCTCCTGTGATCTCCACCGACATGGGGCGCACTGGAGGGGGGGGGGGGGGGAGAAAAGATGGGGGGTGGCATCAGTGGTCATGTTTCGATAGTTTCTTAAGGGGACAAGAATCATTTATTTATTGATTTAAATGATGTTATATTCCCTCTTGGTGACGAGAGGTTAAAGGAGATGTATGGAAATGATAACATACACACACATTCACACACGCGTGCACACACACACACACACACATACACACGTGTATGGAAGCTGACTCCATACACAGTTTCTAGTGTAGATATGATAGAGCCCAATAGGCTCAGGAACCTGTACACCAGTTGATTGATGGTTGAGAGGCGGGACAAAAGAGCCAGAGCTCAACCCCCGCAAGCACAAATAGTATGTCTTGGAGTATGCCGCCTCCATCATGGAGTCCCCACCTGAAGAAACACATAAAGAAACTGGAAAAGGTTCAGAAATTTGCGACGAGGCTCGTCCCAGAGTTACAAGGGATGGGATATGATGAGCGCCTGAAGGAACTAAACCTTACGACACTAGAAAAAAGAATGGAGTGAGGGGATATGATGGGAACGTATAAAATACTCAGGGGAATTGACAAAGTGGAAATAGCTGGAGTGTTCACACCTAATACTAACAGAACAAGGGGACATTGGTGGAAGCTGGAAACTCAGATATGTCACAGAGATGTTAAGAAGTTTTCTTTTAGCGTGAGAGTAGTGGGAAAGTGGAATGCACTTAAGGAGCAGGTTGTGGAAGCAAATACTATTCATAATTTTAAAACTAGGTATGATAGGGAAATAGGACAGGAGTCATTGCTGTAAACAACCGATGGCTCGAAAGGCGGGATCCAAGAGTCAATGCTCGATCCTGCAACCACAAATAGGTGAGTACAAATATATGAGTTCACACAGACGCACACGCACGCACACACACACACACACACTTGCACAAGGTGATCTGTGCAAACTGCAGCAGGAATGGGCTTACCGATGGCTGCGTGACATCAATCCATACAAATGCAAGATAATGAGAGTTGGGCGGGATGGGTGACGGTGGTGACAAGGAAAGGAGAGGAATAAAGAGAAGACAGAGGACCTCCACCAGCCTCCTTTTCTACCCACAGTAGGTGTGATTGGGCACTAAGGGGGGAGGGGTGTGGGAGACAGGGGGGGGTGACGGTAGTAGCGGGGTAACATAAGGACCCACACCAAGTTATTGTCCCCCCCTCCCCCAACCCCTCCCCCCCACCTCCTTCCCCCCACCTCCTCCCCCCCCCCCCCCACAGGTGGTGCTGGGGGGGGGGGGTGGTGCAGAAAAGGTGGTGTCATCAGCCGCACGAGGGCCACCACCTGCACCACAAATTTCCACAAAATTGCAGGTCCTCTACTTTTCCTGAATAGTTAACGAGGTTCCCAGCGGCCTCCAGGGGGAGGAAAAGGAGGTGGAAGGAAGACTTGGAGGCCTTGGAGGAGGAGGAGTAGGGAAGGAAGGCTTGGAGGCCTTGGAGGAGGAGGAGGAGGAGGGAAGGAAGGATTGGAAGGAGGAAAGGGATAGGGATATAACAATACCAACGATATCAATAAAAATGATAAAACTAAGTCTTTTAATAAAATTAAAAATAATAAGAGATTATAATGACACTCGGAAGACAAAGGCTGGAGATAAGAATATTACTAATAATGATAAGAATGATTATGGTGTGATGATTATCATGGAAACAATCTGGATATTATTTATAATACTGAAAAACAAGTTTTACTGCTACAGCACACGGATAATTCAACTGGAAAAAACTGATTTAAACACATATTAAGGATTGGTTATATTGGAGAGAGAGAGAGAGAGAGTGAGACAGAGAGAGAGTGAGACAGAGAGAGAGAGAGAGAGAGAGAGAGAGAGAGAGAGAGAGAGAGAGAGAGAGAGAGAGAGAGAGAGAGAGAGACAGAGAGAGAGAGAGAGAGAGAGAGAGAAGAGAGAGAGAGAGAGAGAGAGAGAGAGAGAGAGAGAGAGAGACAGAGAGAGAGAGAGAGAGAGAGAGAGAGAGAGAGAGAGAGAGAGAGAGAGAGAGAGAGAGAGAGAGAGAGAGAGAGAGAGAGAGAGAGAGAGAGAGAGAGAGAGAGAGAGAGAGAGAACAGACAGAGAGAGAGAGAGAGAGAGACAGAGACAGAGAGAGAGAGAGAGAGAGAGAGAGAGAGAGAGAGAGAGAGAGAGAGAGAGAGAGAGAGAGAGAGAGAGAGAGAGAGAGAGAGAGAGAGAGAGAGAGAGAGAGAGAGAGAGAGAGAGAGAGAGAGAGAGAGAGAGAGAGAGAGAGAGAGAGAGAGAGAGAGAGAGAGAGAGAGAGAGAGAGAGAGAGAGAGAGAGAGAGAGAGAGAGAGAGAGAGAGAGAGAGACAGAGACAGAGAGTGAGAGAGATCATTTTATTCTTATATAAAATTAAAAATAACAAAAATTATGATGATACTGATAAGACAAATGCTGAAAATAAGAATATTTCTCATAATGATAACCTAATCACCAATCAATCCCCCCTAAACATCACCAATCAATCCCCCTTTTGACACCTGCCTCACTCCTCCTCCTCAAACCCCCCCCCCCCAATCCCAATTCCCCGCTCCCCTCGAAGACTCACAATGCATGTCGATGGTGACGGTGGTGATGGTGACTGAGACGGGCGCGGTGGCGGCCTTGCAGGTGAGGACGGAGTGGGCGTGGGCGCGGTTGACGGGGTTAAGCACCAGGGTGTTCGACACGACGCCCGCGGCGACGGCAGCCCACGAATCGTCGATGAGGGAGTCGCCGAACCACCACGACACTTTGGGCTGGGGGCGACCTGCGGGAGACACAATGGTAAACAGCTTTCATCTTTAAGGAGGGGATGGGGGGGGGGGTTCAGGGGGAAAGCGCCAGGCCATTACGACTATAGGATAACAGTTTGACTAAGATCACTTTGGTCTTAAAGGGTAGTTTGAAGGTTAGGCCAGTCACACAAGAGAACCATCATAGCACCACCACCAACCACACACAACAACCACCACACCACCACCACCAACAACCACACACAAGAACCACCACACCACCACCACCAACAACTACACAACAACCACACCACCACCACCACCACCAACCCCACACAACAACCACCACACCACCACCACCACCAACCACACACAACAACCACCACACCACCACCACCACCAACAACCACACAACAACCACCACCACACCACCACCAACCACACACACACAAGAACCACCACACCACCACCACCACCAACCACACACAACAACCACCACACCACAACCACCAACCACACACAAGAACCACCACACCACCACCAACAACCACACAACAACCACCACACCACCACCACCAACCACACACAACAACCACCACACCACCACCACCAACCACACAACAACCACTTCATCACACGAGCAATAAACACAGCTCTCCAAAAAATAACATTATTCCCACACAGGTGACGATAATAACCAGCCGTCAATCACTCGCTCCTGTCAATCACCTTCTTAACCTTGCCTGAGAACCAACCATTAAAAACAAAATAATTACTTATAAAAAGCAACAGGAGAATAGTTTAAATCACAATTGAAACCACTCAAATTGCTATTCTTAATATGATCACAGCAAACCTATAAAACTGCATCAATTATATCTAAAATTATCTATAATTTAAGAGCAGGTAAAGAGAGAGAGAGAGAGAGAGAGAGAGAGAGAGAGAGAGAGAGAGAGAGAGAGAGAGAGAGAGTTTAGGAAGCCCGGACTAGAGCCACGGCCAGCCAGGCTCTGTAATTAACCTGTGAAGGTACACTAATTAACATGGCGGTAAACTTGTAATTATGATATACGACACTGATAACACACACACACACACGTAATTAACTTTAAAAATTCGATCTGGCCAATAATTCTTTGTAACAATAATTCCTCCTTCCCCCCCTAGCCTCTTCCCCCCTAACCCCTCCTCCCCTTTCACCCTCCTCTCCCTACCCCCCTCCATTTCCCCCACCTTTACTCCCCCCCCCCTCGTCTCTACCCCTCTCTCTCCAGACAAGAGTCCTTATAATTCAGCAACGAACGTTTGACAAATTTTTGTCAATGTTAACTCTGGCGTATGATATCATGCACGCAATTAATACATTTCGTTGTTATTGTTAGCTAAGTAATTCGTTGGTATCGTTAATTACGTTACCAGGGATATACAATATCCCCTGGTGTGGTCTATACCACTCAGGATGGCCCAAACTGGGTGATTTGAATCGCTGCAAGAGTAGTTAAGATAGCGATATTCTGCTTCAAAACGCCCCCCCCCCCCTTCTCTCTCTCTCTCTCTCTCTCTCTCTCTCTCTCTCTCTCTCTCTCTCTCTCTCTCTCTCTCTCTCTCTCTCTCTCTCTCTCTCTCTCTCTCTCTCTCACACACACACACACACACACACACACACACACACACACACACACACACACACACACACACTACCTGGGTCTGGTAGCTGAGTGGACAGCACGCGGGACTCGTAATCCTGTGGCCCGGGTTCGATTCCCGGACCAGGCAGAAACAAATGGGCAGAGTTTCCTTCACCCTGATGTACTTCTTACCTAGCAGTAAATAGGTACCTGGGAGTTAGACAGCTGTTACGGGCTGCTTCGTGTGTGTATGTGTGTGTGTGTGTGTGTGTGTGTGTGTGTGTGTGTGTGTGTGTGTGTGTGTGTGTGTGTGTGTGTGTGTGTGTGTGTGTGTGTGTGTGTAAAAAAAATAATAGTAACAGTCGATTGCCTGACAGTTGCGAGGCGGGCCGAAAAAGCAGAGCTTAACCCTCCCAAGCACAACTAAGTGAATACAACTAGGTGAGTACACACACAGTACACACACCCCCCCTCCCCCTCTACCCACGCAACAAGAAGCACAAAACCGCTCCACAAACTTTGTACTTCTCTCTCTCTTTCCCCCCCCCCCTCTCTCTCCCCTCTTTCTCCCCCCCCCTCCCCTCACGGCCACATTTACTCCAGTCAGCCCTCTTAAGTCCTCGTCATTAAGGCATTCTGGCCCATCCGGGGACGAGCCAAGAAGCAGTTACCTTGATCACACTACAATCAAATGGTCGCCGTAAAGAAGGGTGATAGTTGGTGAGGGTGGCGAACAGTAGGACGACGAGGGGGGGGGGGAGATGGATATGGGGGGAGGAGGTAAAGGGGGGGCTTAGAGGGGCTTAAGGGGGGCTTCACCAAACAGCTTCTCCGATGGGCTGTTTGGTGAAGTACAGAAAACTAAGGTGGGATTGATTGGCTCTTGTGGGGTGGGGTGGGTTCAGGGGCCTGACAGCTGAGTGGACAGCGTTTCGGATTCGTAGTCCTGAGGTCCCGGATTCGATCCCCGGTGGAGGCGAAAACAAATGGGCAAAATGTTTCTTTCACCCTGATGCCTCCCTGCTACCTAAGCAGTAAATAGGTACCTGGGAGTTAAACAGTTGCTACGGGCTGCTTCCTGGGGGTTGTGTGACAAAAAAAAGGAGACCTGGTCGAGGACCGGGCCGGGGGAACGCTAAGCCCCGAAATCATCCCGAGATAACTACCCTAAGGCAAAGGCAAGGATGAACCCAAGCATCATGCAGGCTGACTAGCTATTGAAGATTGGTAGATTGGTAGAAAATTGGTAGGTGATTGGATGATTAATGGTTGACTTGCATCGGTTGGATTATGGGGTCATTTACCGAGATGATTGGCTGGACTTGTTTGTTAATTTGATCTATTTCTTCATTGATCTAAACTTAATCTGATGCAGTTGATTAGCTGTTTGTTCAATCTGCATAAATCTCGAGCTTGTGATTGGCTATTGTACTTCAACCGTTATAAGCTGATGCATCTGATTAGTTCCTTGGTCTAACGGACCTTGCGTGTGTGTGTGTGTGTGTGTGTGTGTGTGTGTGTGTGTGTGTGTGTGTGTGTGTGTGTGTGTGTGTGTGTGTGTATGTGTGTGTGTGTGTGTGTGTGAGTGTGTACTCACCTAATTGTGCTTGCGGGGGTTGAGCTCTGGCTCTTTGGTCCCGCCTCTCAACCGTCAATCAACTGGTGTACAGATTCCTGAGCCTATTGGGCTCTATCATATCTACACTTGAAACTGTGTATGGAGTCAGCCTCCACCACATCACTTCCTAATGCATTCCATTTACTAACTACTCTGACACTGAAAAAGTTCTTTCTAACGTCTCTGTGGCTCATTTGGGTACTCAGCTTCCACCTGTGTCCCCTTGTTCGCGTCCCACCAGTGTTGAATAGTTCATCCTTGTTTACCCGGTCGATTCCCCTGAGGATTTTGTAGGTTGTGATCATGTCCCCCCTTACTCTTCTGTCTTCCAGTGTCGTGAGGTGCATTTCCCGCAGCCTTTCCTCATAACTCATGCCTCTTAGTTCTGGGACTAGTCTAGTAGCATACCTCTGGACTTTTTCCAGCTTCGTCTTGTGCTTGACAAGATACGGGCTCCATGCTGGGGCCGCATACTCCAGGATTGGTCTTACATATGTGGTGTACAAGATTCTGAATGATTCCTTACACAGGTTCCTGAACGCCGTTCTGATGTTAGCCAGCCTCGCATATTGTGTGAGAGTGTGAGTGTGTGTGTGTGTGTGTGTGTGTGTGTGTGTGTGTGTGTGTGTGTGTGTGTGTGTGTGTGTGTGTGTGTGTGTGTGTGTGTGTGTGTGTGTGTGTACTCACCTAATGGGGGGGGACTGCAAGATCAAACACTAGCTCCAGGACTCCGCCTTTCACGCAGATAAACAGACAGAAAGACAATCCAACGGACAGACAGAGACGCAGTATTGCGCGCATCGAACGGACGGACAGCTTCCGAAACACAACCGGACCCGCAACACAAGCGGACAGTTCTCACAACACACCCGTCCCTCATCCTCCCTGATACAAGCGAGCGAGCAAGCAAGCACCACCCATTAACATAATACGGAATTAACGCGACCCGGAATTAACATTAACGCGGCCTCAATATAATAAGTCATTAACGTTGAGAGCGGGTGGTTAACAAGGCCGTAAATTAACATAACAAGAGCCAAGGGGGGGGACCCACAGGGTGCCACCCTGGTGCCAAACACCGGCACTCTTGAGAGTCAGGTCGGGGTCTATAGCGACTCTTTATCTCTCTCTCTCTCTCTCTCTCTCTCTCTCTCTCTCTCTCTCTCTCTCTCTCTCTCTCTCTCTCTCTCTCTCTCTCTCTCTCACACACACACACACAGAATCAATTAACATTGTACACTTTTCTAAACTTTTTTCTTTAAAACCCTAAAAATTTATTTAGCTACTCAATGCTTCGTAAATGGGACAATATTACTATGTTTTTATTCATAATAATATTATGATAAATACTGATATTGTTATTATTATTATTATTTGAAAATCAGTAGGTTTAATATGCGTGTGCCTGGGGAGTACCCAGTGTGGAGGGTTCGAATCCTTCTCAGGGCTCCTACTCATTTTATTATTGATACATTAAGTTAGTGTGATGTATTGGTGTATTTGAGAGAGCTTTGGGCAATAAGACTCCTGTACCATACCAATCTTTTGTATGAAATAGGTTACAAGAAAAGAGATAGTACAAAATGGATTAATAGATCAAACAGATATGGACATATAAGGATAGATGGTAGATAGATCTTATAGTATAACCATTGTATGCTTCTAATTATTTTCTTTTCTCAATATCGGAAATTAAGAAAGATTGCTATCCCTATATTCTATATTATTTGTACGTCCAAGGAAGTAGAAATCGATGCGAGGTCTGGATCTAAGCGTCGGCAAGGTAGCGAAGTCGTTACTCTGAATATTTAGGAAGGGTCTTTGTTTTCTTATATGAGTACAGCTTCCAGTAACTGCAGTCTTCTCTGGTCGGTGGTGCATGGCAGGACTGTTGTAGTTTCAGGTCAGGTCAGGTCAGGTCAGGTCAGGTCAGGTCAGGTAAGTCAGATTCAAATTCAAGTGGATTTACTGAGACAATAAGATACATCTCACACGGAATAGAGTAGCTTAAGCTATTTCTACCCTCCAAAGTGAGACTGTCTTAAGAAGTCAGGCCCAGGTTGGAAAGGTTGGCAAATTAAGTCTTGTCAAGTTAAGAAGGATGTCAAAGGAAGTCAAGCGAAGCTAGCACGGTTGTCAGCTCCCGCCAAACACACACCGAAACTACGACGTTGGTACAACGTTCGAACAAGTTTTAACACCACCTAACCAGTTATAACAACCAATATAGCAAGTTGTAACAACGTTCTAATACGTCATAAATACGTTAAGCCAAGATGTAACAACTTTATTACAAGTTGTAACAAGCGGAAAATAAAGACAGTTTCGGTTTGTGTTTCCAGGGAGAGGATGTCAGGCAACAATAAATATTAGATTGCAAGGTCTGCCACATCAAAAGATAACATTTCCAGGAATATCAGGTGAGAAGGAGGTCATGCAACACGGAAATCAAACGACATGCGAAGGCCACACATAACAAAAGGTTAATATGTAGTAACGTTACACATACGTTTACATACGATCATACACAATGATAAGTCATATGTTACACACACGCACGCACACACACACACACATCCACCCACCTTCCTTGAAATGAAAGCTCAATAAATAGGCTCCTATTTCTCATCTTGCTCAGTCGACAATACTAAATTACTTCAACCAATCATCCTTGGAAACCTATTTCTGCTGGATTATCTTGACACACACAAGATTATCCGTGTGTGTGTGTGTGGTTATCCTAACAATCCAGTTTAGCTTTGATAATCCTAACCTGGCTTATTAAATCTTGATAAATCTAAAAAAAGTTAGTTTATCTCTGGTGATCTTATCTTTGGTGAAACTTCACTATCAATTAAATCTAACTTCATATTCCTCAAGGCGCACAAGCGCTTCTAACGAAGTAAAACAACTGTTTGATTGCACAACAAAACGACGTTGATTGACATTCCGGCAACGACATTGTTTATGTTCTTGATCTTGTTTACGTTTATGTTCTTCAGACTTGACTGATTAAGACTTTGTTTTATTGTTTCTGACAACGACAAGACGACGACGTTCCGGGATGAGCTACGGCAAGTATTCCGGGTATTTCCGCGGTAAATTCAACGACAGGTCGCGTCGCAGAAGACAGCCGCGAACAAGGGGGCCAGATTCACGAAGTAGTATAACGCAAGCACTTACGAACCTGTCCATCTTATCTCAATCTTTGGCGGCTTTGTTTGCAATTAATAAACAGTTAATGAGCCCCGAAGCACCAGGAGGCTGTTTTATAACGATAACAACAGTTGGTTGGGAAGTTTCCATGCTTGTAAACTGTTTCATAAATGTAACCAAAGCCGTCAAAGATTGAGGAAAGATGTACACGTTCGTAAGTGCTTGCGTAAGTGCTTTCGTGAATCTGGCCCAAGGTCAGTTGACGACGACAGCTCCTGCGATATTTTATGGAAGGCCAATTGTCACTCCACGACAAGTCAAGAAAGGCAAATGACGCACGCACGCACGCACGCACGCAAACATGGGGAAACAAGTGGAAACTTAGTACCCAAATGAGCCACAGGGACGTTAGAAAACTTTCTAATTGTCAGAGTAGTTAGGTGGAATGCATTAGGCAGTGATGTGGTGGAGGCTGACTCCATACACAGTTTCAAATGTAGATATGATAGAGCCCAATAGGCTCAGGAATCTGTACATCAGTTGATTGACGGTTTAGAGGCGGGACCAAAGAGCCAAAGCTCAACCCCCACAAGCACAATTAGGTGAGTACACAGAGGGGGGGGCCCTGTGGCAGAGTGGACAACGCTCGGGGGCCGTATTCCCAAGGGTCTGGATTCGATTCCCGGCTGAGGCTAAACATTTGGGCAGAGTTTCTTTCACCTTGATGTCCCCTGTTCACCTAGCATTAAATAGGCACCTGGGAGTTAGACAGCTGTTACGGGCTCTTCCTGGGGATGTGTGAGTGCGTGAACACGTATGTTATAAAGATATGTAGTTGATATAATGGAGGAAAAATTAGATTGGTTAGAAAGGCGGGGTCCAAGAGCTAAATAGCTCGATTCTGCAGACACAAATATTAAATACAGATAGTAAACACACACACACACACACACACACACACACACACACACACACACACACACACACACACACACACACACACACACACACACACACACACGCACACACACACACAAGCCACAAAAATAAGAAAAAATGACAACAGATTATAGCGAATCTCTCCCTCTTTCTCTCTCTCTCTCTTCCCTCTCTCTCTGTCTCTCTGTCTCTCTCTCCCTCCTCTCTCTCTCTCTCTCTCTCTCCCTCCCCTCTTTCTGTCTCTCTCTCCCCCCCCCCCCCGCAGTTCTTCCCCTATCACAGTGATGAATCCGGCCCAGGACACTTATTGATAATATTGTCGACGATACCGTCAGGGCGTCATTATTGGGATGAACCAAGTGGAAAGACAGTTTATTGACGACCCATCCTGGCCCGGGTGGCCAGCGGCGGCCTCGCTCGGAATCCATCCCAACAGGAAAAAAAAAAAACCACCTTTCAAAAATAGGTTTTGCGCGCATTATCGAAAGATGATTTTCACAGGTTTTAATATTATAAAACAAGTTGTTTTGTTATCTATATTTTTTTGTTTTAATAGATGTTGACTCCCCCGACCTAATAACGATAGATATTAGGGGGGGGGGAAGTTAAACGATAGACGTTGACTACTGAATTTAATGATGATGATAGGATGTTTAGGGCTGAGACGGAATGGGTAGGGAGTGATGGGAGAGTGGGGAGGGAAGGGGGAAGGAGGAGATTAAGGAAGGGAGAGTGATGGAAAAAAAAGGAGGGAGGGGAAATGAAAGGAAGGAGAAGGAGGGCGAGTCAGGGAAAGATGTTAGGAGAGAAGAAGGGAAGCAGCGAGGAAGAAGGAAAGAGAGAGTGGAAGAAAAAAGATAGATGGATAGGAGAATGGAAGGGAGAAAATCGGAGGGGGGGGTTATAAGGGAGAGGAAGAGGGAAAACAAGCAAGGATGGAGAGAGAGAGAGAGAGAGAGAGAGAGAGAGAGAGAGAGAGAGAGAGAGAGAGAAGAGAGAGAGAGAGAGAGAGAGAGAGAGAGAGAGAAGGAGGGAGGAAGAAAGACAAGGAGGAGGAGGAGGAAACAGCCAGTTATCACACCAATACAGTTTAGATATCAATATAGGTTATTGCAATTCACGATCAATCGTACTCTCCCACTGAATGTTTGTTTAATATGGGAATATTGACTTATGTTCAACAAGACGAGGAAGGAACAGGAGGAAGAGGAGGAAGAGGGAAGAGGAAGAGAATAAAAAGGGGAAGAGAAACTATAAATAATGAATCGAGCGGTAGAGGAGACCACATTGAATCCTTCATACCCAAGACTCTTCAACAAAAAACTATCACCAGACAACAGCACCAGCCACTTCAAGGCAGCTAAAGACAGGAGAACAGCAGCACAAACCAGTCAACCTGTTCAGCCTGTACAATAACAGCTGAACCAGGCACCTCCCCCACCCCCCCTAATCATCACGGGACGACAGGAAGATGGCCCCAAGGAGCGACTCTCTAGTAGTGAGAATGAGCCTTAGATACAAGTCTCCAAGGAGGACTGAGATGAAAACGACAGCTGAGCAGCGGTGATGCTCCGAATCTCTGGACCAGGAGATGAACCAGGAGATGACGAGGAGTCTTGATCACTACCTGAGAGATCATCCCCTCCCCCCCCCCCTTATGAAACATATGGGTAGCGTAATAAATCCCCTGTTGTTTGAGTTAAGGGAAAGTTATTTGTTATATACAGACAATGTTCATAAACTGTTCTTCCACCCACACTTTGGACCCCACATGATAACATAAATCTTATGGTTGGCAAACAGTTAATCTGCTTTGATGAACTAATTACTTCAAACAGTTCAAGTTGGTGTTCTTTCAACTCTGGGGTGTAGTATATGCTGCTGTGTTGGAGTGTTCTCAAACAGGATGAGTGACGCTTACCAATAAATTAAAAATAAACCAAGGAAGGAGAAGAAACACACACACACACACACACACACACACACACACACACACACACACACACACACACACACACACACACACAGGACTGTTAGGCGGGATCCAAGAGTCAATGCTCGATCCTGCAGACACAACTAGGTGAGTACAACTAGGTGAGTACACCGGTGTTGATATCACACCGAACCTGTCCCCAGAGGCCCACATCAGAAGGATATCACCAGCGGCAGATGCTAGATTGGCCAACATAAGAACTGCCTTTAGAAACTTGTGTAAGGAATCGACCAGGACCCTGTATATCACTTATGTCAGACCAATCCTGGATTATGCAGCTCCAGCCTGGAGTCCATACCCAGTTAAACAGAAGACAAAGTTAGAGAACATTCAGCGGTATGCCACCAGGCTCGTCCCGGAACTGAGAGGAATGAGCTACAAGGAAAGGCTAAGGGAGCTGAACCTCACGTCCCTGGAAAACAGAAGAGTAAGGGGAGACATGATAACCACCTACACAATTCTCAGGGGAATTGACAGGGTGGACAAAGACAAACTCTTCAGCACGGGTGGGACACGAACAAGGAGACACAGGTGGAAACTTAGTACCCAGATGAGCCACAGAGACGTTAGAAAGATTTTTTTCAGTGTCAGAGTAGTTAATAAATGGAATGCACTAGGAAGTGATGTGGTGGAGGCTGACTCCATACACAGTTTCAAATGTAGATATGATAGAGCCCAGTAGACTCAGAAACCTGTACACCAGTTGATTAACAGTTGAGAGGCGGGACCAAAGAGCCAGAGCTCAACCCCCGCAAGCACAACTAGATGAATACAACAGGTACCTATTTTACCTAGCAGTAAAATAGGTACCTGGGTGTTAGTCAGCTGTCACGGGCTGCTTCCTGGGGGTGGAGGCCTGGTCGAGGACCGGGCCGCGGGGACACTAAAGCCCCGAAATCATCTCAAGATAAAGGACCACAGGATCACAAGTCCAGTGTGCTGTCCGCTCGGCCGACCGGCTCCCTCACGGCAAGATGACAACAGTCAAACAGGAAAGTGGGGACTGGGTAGACTGCCTTTTCCTGTATTGCCAGAAAGCTGCTGACACTGTTCCTCACAAGTAACTCCTATGCAAACTAGAAAAGCACGCCGGTGTATCGGGAGAAGTAAAAAAAAGTGGTTGAAGGAGTACATATTTGGAATAGTACTGCGGGCCGCTCCAAGCAACAGCCTGGTGGACCAAACTCTCACAAGTCAAGCCTGGCCTCGGGCCGGGCTTGGGGAGTAGAAGAACTCCCAGAACCCCATCAACCAGGTATATGTGGGCCTGCGGGCCGCTCCAAGCAACAGCCTGGTGGACCAAACTCTCACAAGTCAAGCCTGGCCTCGGGCCGGGCTTGGGGAGTATAAGAACTCCCAGAACCCCATCAACCAGGTATCAACCAGGTACCTTTACGAAAGAAAGCAAAGAGTCATTGTGAGAGAATGAAGAGATATGATGAGTGAAAGGAAGGAAGGAAGGAAGGAATTATCAAGGAAAAGCGCCAAGCCATTACGACTGGAAGGGGTCCCCTGACCCCTTCCCACTGGGAAGGGGTCAGGATAAGGATTTGGGATGGGACGGGGGGAAGGAATGGTGCCCCAACCACTTGGACGGTCGGGGGATTGAACGCCGATCTGCATGAAGCGAGACCGTCGCTCTAACGTCCAGCCCAAGTGGACTTCCAAGAACCTTATCTTAGGACTTATCCTGTTCGTAATATACGCAAACGAAGTAACAAGGAAAGTCAACTCATTCTCATCAACGTTTGCTGACGGTGCTAAGCTAATGAGGCAGATTAGAACTGAGGACTATAAATTATTACATGTTGAACTAGACAATCTCTAGATACTGTCTGAGAAATGGCTATTAGATTTCAACCCTGAAAAATGCAACGCTATGGGGGATAGAAGTTGGAGTAAAAAGTCCTCACATGTAGCACTGGATAGAGGGGAAGGGGGAGGGCAGCTTCCCGCTTCTGAAAGCCTTAACACCAGAAGCACACATCAGCAGGATAACATGCAGACATGTTATCACATGCCAGACTGGTAAACATCCCGTTATCCTTCAGCAACTTGGAGCAAGATCTCTTCCGAGCGCTGTACACAACCTTTGTGAGACATAGTCTTAAGTATGTTGCACCCGCATGGAACCCCCCTAAAAAAAAAACGCAAAACATATAAAAGGCCCAAAAATATGCAACAAGGCTCGTTCCTGAGCTAAAGGGAATGAGCTATGAAGAAAGGCAGAGGGAACTGGACCTCACTACACTGGAGAACAGAAGCAATAGGGCGGACATGATAACGACGTACAAGATACTAAGAGGGGATTAACAAAAGTAGAGAGAGATACAAATTAAGTAGCAGCAGAACGAGAAGACATAATTGGTATCCGGACACACAGACGAATCATAGAGAAGTCAGAAGGAACTTTTTCAGCCCCAGAGTCGTAAATATGTGGACTGGATTAGATGAGGAAGTTGTCCAAGGCAATTCGATACACAACTTTACATGTAAATATTATATAGAAAAAACAAATGAAAAAAGAGTCAATGCATTGATCTTTACCTGATCAACCAGGCTGTGACTCATACGTCAGGCTGCGAGCAGCCGCGTCCAACAGCCTGGTTGATCAGTCCGGCAACCAGGAGGCCTGGTCGACGACCGGGCCGCGGGGACGCTAAGCCCCGGAAGCACCTCAAGATAACCTCAAAGTAACCCACCACCCACCAAACAAAAAACACATCCACGCCCACCCACACCCACGAACACCCAGCCACACCCACAAACACCCACCCACACCCACCCACGCCCACCCATGAATCATGCGAGTCTCGCACGAACCAGCAGATGCTATCTTGTTTCCCCAGGCTGTTTTGTGGTGCTTCTGGTGGACGTGAAGAGGGGGGGAGGGAGAGGCAAGACAGGAAAGGGGGGAAGATGGTGAGGGGGGGCAGGATGGAAGAAGAGAAGGAAGAGGAGGACCTGGAAGAGGAAGGGGGGATGGGAAAGAAGGCAGGCATATAGGAGCAGAGGGAGAGGCAGGAGGGAGTGTTTTACGGCGTTTTAAAAATATTTTCCCTGATGGTAAAAGTATAGGAAGGCTGAATGGTTATTTTTTTTTAAGATATTCCCGGTCATGCGCCCGATAAACATGATGTTTTTTTTACACACGGGAAACGGCAGTATTGGTGATATGTGTCTCATAATGTATAATTTTGTGTGATACATATTTACCTACTTTGTGCTTCCCTTTACTTTCTTGGAGACGAAATGAGATACTAAGTTAACTAAAAAAAATGGGTAATGTTTAATTATGAAAACAAAATAAAATACTGAAGTTGCTACAGAGGAGGAATAGTCGTTTTCTGACTTAAGTCTTGGTAAATGAGTGTCGAGTGTGTGTGTGTGTGTGTGTGTGTGTGTGTGTGTGTGTGTGTGTGTGTGTTTGTTTGTGTGTGTGTACTCACCTAGTTGCGCGCTTGCGGGAGTTGAGCTTTGGTTCTTTGGTCCCGCCTCTCAACCGTCAATCAACTGGTGTACAGGTTCCTGAGCCTACTGGGCTCTATCATATCTACACTTGAAACTGTGTATGGAGTCAGCCTCCACCACATCACTGCCTAATGCATTCCATTTATCAACCACTCTGACACTAAAAAAGTTCTTTCTAATATCTCTGTGGCTCATTTGTGTGTGTGTGTGTGTGTGTGTGTGTGTGTGTGTGTGTGTGTGTGTGTGTGTGTGTGTGTGTGTGTGGATGCTCCTCCCTTCCTCTCATATTCACTTCTTTCGATTTCCCTCCCCCCTTCCACACACACACACACACACACACACACACACACACACACACACACACACACACACACACACACACACAGGATCGAGGTATTACACATAAATGATTTTCTAAATATAAATATAATGCAATAATCACTATACATGAAATATTCCTGTATGTCTGTATGTACATGTGTGTGTGTGTAAGGGGGTACCCATTTCAGGCGCAACTGACGGGTCCCATAGCCTCGGAGAAGAAAATAAAGGGTATTCAGAGAAGACCTTGTAGATTCTATTTATTTGTTAACTATTCCCCCCCCCCCTCCCCGTCACCCTCCCCCCCCGTCATTCATATCATTCATTATCATTCATCATCTGTTAATTACATGTCATTCACTTATTCATCATGTTAATAGTTAATTCATCAATCAAATGTCAATCATTCGTTCATCTTCTGTTGGTCATTCATTCATTATCTGGTATTCATATATGTCATTTACTCATTCATCTTCCGTTATTCAGTTATTCATCTATGAATCACTCATTCATCATGATACTCATTTATTCACGTTTATTCACTAGTGCATCACCTGTTATTAGTTTATTCATCTGTAATTCACTCATTTATCATCTGTTATTCACTCATTCATCATATGTTATTCGTGTAATTAAACTCTTATTCACTCATTTACCTTATATTATTCATGTATTCATCTCTCATTCACTTAAACTAATGAATAACATTTGATTAATATCTGGCATTCACTTTGTTATTCATTTATTAATCTATCAATAACTCATTCATCTTGTTATTTGACCATCTTCTGTTATACACTCATTCATCATCTCCATCACACACACTCATTCACACCTAATACACACTTTTTTCACACTTGACACCTTTACTTATCGGCTCGAAATTCCTACCCACTGCATTTATACATTTGAATATAATGTTATTCACCCAATAGAACATTTCGAACGCATTATATTTTTGGTAAGCAGTAATCGTTGTTTAATGTTTCCATAACATAAAAGGCTCAAAACAGGGCCTTTTATGACGTTTAAATTCGCCTCTCCACAGAAAATGGTGTTTTTTAATCTACGAGAAAACATTACAGAATAATTTATTACATTTATTAAAAAAAAAAGAAGGGGAAGAAATCGGTGTTTAAATCGATCGTTTAATACTAGTAATTAAATTATTATCAGCCGGACTACGCAGTACTTATCTGAGATAAACAACCACGTAATTCTGAATTAATTCTGGCGGGGGAATCAGGATATTCTGGGCGCGATCATGGGTCTTCAATACTCTAAGATGGGGTGAGGGGGGAGGGGGGGCGGTAACGATTGGGGTGGGTGGATGGGTGTTTTTGGGGAGGGGGGGGGGTATTCTGGGGGATGTATGGGTGTAGAGGGATGGGTGTAGAGGGATGGGTGTAGGGGGTATGGGTGTAGGGGGGTGTAGGGGTATGGTGTAGGGGGTATGGGGGTAGGGGGGATGGGTGTAAGGGTGGGGGGAGGGTGTTGGGGTGATAGGAGGGGGGGGGGGCAGAGGACAAATTTATCAGAATCCGAGCGCTTGCTGATTGCCTTTTGTTTCATTATGTCGCTCGCTGATTGGTCCTCGTTTACTATGATACCCTCTGATTGGCCCCCTCCTCTCCTGTACTGTGACGTATCCTGATTTGATCCTTGTCTACTGCGACGTTCCCTGATTGGTCCTCCCATCTACTTGACGTCGCCTGATTGGTTCGTATGAACTGCTCCGGTGATTGGTTCCACATCACAATCACATTCTCTAGTACTCATGACCTCACTATGAACTCCTGAACAAGATGCAGCCGAGACACGGGAAAACTGAATGAAAGTTTGTTCCACTGACAAACACAGTACCACCAGGGTGGAGGTCACTGTAAACACTGCTGTATTTAATGCAACATGTATAATACAGCTGTGGTAGTTATGCAGCCTATGATTCGCCAGCCTCTTGATTCGCCACTCTGTAAACAGCACAATCAGCCTTTTTAGCTTAAATGAGCAACTCACGTAACCTGTCGAGTCCGATGCATAGAAAATGTGGATATTTGTGAGGGGTTACTTAATACGCTGCTGCATTGGTAACGTTGGCTGCTATAACGTAAGAAAAGCGACCTATTAGTTGAGGGGGGCGGGCGGGCTGTAGGGAAATACTGAACCTTCCAAATTCTAGATTAGCTAGTTTTCACTAGGAAGATGTAAGAGCCTAAAACACAAGGGTAATTAGACCACCTTACTGCCATTTATAACCGGATAGACCCCGTTATAGACTACGGGGTCTATCACAGTAGACTACGTCCTCTACGCACACTCGATGGACCCGAGTTCATTCCTTACACCTGATGCGAATGTTCACCTTGTCGTTGGGCAAATTGTGTGGAGTTGCATCATGTAGAAGGGCAGGCTAAGGGAGGAGAGGGGGGGGGGTGGCCTCGATAAGCCTAAAATATAGACTCCCTGTCCCCGACAAAGGGATTTATTACTCTAATTCCAGAGACTCTGATGTTCTTGGTGGTGGTTATCTTAAGATGATTTCGTGGCTTAGTGTCCCCGGGGCCCGGTCCTCGACCAGGCCTCCACCCGCCAGGAAGCAGCCCGTAGCAGCTGACTAACTCCCAGGTACCTATTTACTGCTAGATAACAGGGGCCTCAAGGTGAAAGAAACATTTTGAAACCCAATCGACTTGAGAATGGTCTAGGACGGAATGAAACGTCGTCGTCCTTTCACTTTCTACTGTGTGGTTTGGTCAACAACATTTTGCCCATTTGTCTCCGCCTCCACCGGGGATCGAACCCGGAACCTCAGGACTACGAATCCAAAGCGCTGTCCACCCAGCTGTCAGGCGCCCTCTGGGGTGGGTGGAGGAGGCGAGAGCCCAGTAGCATTAAGTAGCCAGTTACTTCACTGCATTCTATCAAGCAAGTCTGCAAATATTTCCTTCTTCAAACCCCCCTCAACCCCTACTTTCTGTCAACCACCCTTCATCCCCCATTTTCTATACCTCTCAACTCCTCTCCCCCCCCTCATTTTCTCTACATTTTCTCTCTCATTTTCTCTACCTGTCAACTACATCTCTCCCCCACTCACGGTATCTCCCAATCGCCTCCTTTTTCTACCTTCTCACTCTCAAAAACCAGATTCTGTTCCATAGTCTTTTTCCCAGGGTGTGGGAACGCTGTCTCGTGTGTATTGTGAGAGCCTCTACACCAGACTACCCACACACACACACACACAACAGCTTGGTGGAACACTATACGTAGCCACACCACACCGGCCCCCTAAGATCCCCTAACTTCTGACGTTTCCTGTGTGTATGTTAGCTTAGGTTAGGTGGGTGGCTTGGGTTCGTGTGTTATAGGATAAAACGTTGTTTCATAACGTTGTACAAAACGTTATTTAAAACGTTTTTTGTACGTTGTACAAAACGTTATTCAAAACGTTTTTTGTACGTTGTAGCAAATCAAGAGAACGGGCTGGACTGACTCCCGCTCCAAATGGTTCAAGAATACCCTCAAGTCTTTCTACTTTGGATTATAACACTAGTGTTCTAGTCTATAACACTGTAGTGTTATAGACCAACAAGATCTATACATAACATATTAGTGTTATAGACCTCTTCACTGGACTATTACATCCGACACGTCAATGCAGACAATTCGACAGTCTTCACCCACAACGGGCTGTGTGGGACTCGAACCATGGACCCCCATGCGTGTGAGGACTAAGCTCTTATCGACTGGGCTATGAGTAGTCTTTAAAAAGGAAAACCATTTTCTTTTATTTCCACGAAAGTCTGTGAATGACAATTTATATTCACTGGCAAGAAGGACACACCAGAGTTCCTATAACTATATATAAGGGCTAGAAAGGATCCCCTTGTTGGTATAAGAATTGAACTTGGATCTTGGAACTTAGAGAACACTGGTTCCCGGGTGTCAAAAAAAGCGAACATGAGAACAAACTCGTACAGTTCGTATGATTGTGACGAACGACTGAGAACAATTCCACAGTTCGTATGATTGTGACGAACGACTGAGAACAATTCCACAGTTCGTATGATTGTGACGAACGACTGAGAACAATTCCACAGTTCGTATGATTGTGACGAACGACTGAGAATCAATTCCACAGTTCGTATGATTGTGACGAACGACTGAGAACAATTCCACAGTTCGTATGATTGTGACGAACGACTTGAGAACAATTCCACAGTTCGTATGATTGTGACGAACGACTGAGAACAATTCCACAGTTCGTATGATTGTGACGAACGACTGAGAACAATTCCACAGTTCGTATGATTGTGACGAACGACTGAGAACAATTCCGCAGTTCGTATGACTATGAGGCATGTGGGAAGAGGTTCACCATTAGCAGCAGTTAATAACGAAGAGAAACTCAGGAATTTAATGATGCTATTAATTCATGGCTTTAATGGGGCAATTATGGGGTTGAGGGTTAAATGTGTAGAGGATTAACGACCTTACTGGGGAATACTAGTCACTGGGGGGGGGCTGGGGTGAGGGGGGGGGGAGGGGAGCTCTAGTGGTTTGATTTAAGGAAGACAAGAGAGAGAGAGAGAGAGAGAGAGAGAGAGAGAGAGAGACAGAGAGAGAGAGAGAGAGAGAGAGAGAGAGAGAGAGAGAGAGAGAGAGAGAGAGAGAGAGAGAGAGAGTAAAAGAGAAACATGATAAGTGAGTGAGAGTTATGGGCAAGAATAGGGAAAACATTTACTTTTTTCGTGTAAAGTGGACAATGAAAATAGGGAAGAAAGGAACAGAATGGGTTACCCTACTCCACTAAGACAAAATTTCAGAATTTTGAATTAGAATTAGAGCTATGCGTGGATTTCCCCACTCCTTAACCGTCGTCGTGGTTGATTGACTAATGGAACAACCTGTCCTCACACTTAATGCACCGCGATTTTGACGTTATATATATTAACAAGCGCTGGTGTAAGGACCATTCATCATGGTACAACCAGTCCTCAGACCACGTCCATTCCATCCAGCGGCCGATCCCAAAGACGCATTCATCCATTTTAACATGCTGTTCATTCAAAATAGGAATTTTCTCAAATCTAAATTAATACTGTAATATATTAGCATATTGTGTGTATATAGGCACTCGTTAGGTTAGGTGTTTAGGTTCTGTTGACAATTATTTGTATTTGTAGTACGTGGGTGAAGCATTTACAGCGTTGTGGTTCGAACGAAATTCGTCAGTGAAGCATTTGTTCCGGAAGTGTTCGAACGAAATGAGTTGTGAGTCGTGTGTAAACCGTTTTTCATTCATAAACAGGGGGTTTGGCGGGTGCATGGAATCACTTTTGGATCTTTGTTTGGAGGACGGGCTGTTTACAGCGTTGTGGTTCGAACAAAACTTGTCAGCGAAGCACTTGTTCCGGAAGTGTTCGAAAGTCATCAGTTTTAAGTCGTGAGTAAACCATTTTTCCTTCACAAAACAGCGGGTTTGGCGGTTGCATGGAATGGACTTTTGGGGGTCTTTGTTTATGAGGATGGGCTGTTTGGTGTTAACCGACAAAGGTGCACGTTTCGAACCCCTCAGTAAAAATGCATGAAACTTGAGAACCTTTAAACCTGAAGTTTCAAAACCAGGCATAACACACTCAACTCTACTACACACACTTACACCCACACACACATACACTTACACCCACACACACACACTCACACACACACTCACACACACACACACAGTATGCCGGCCACGAACCAGGAGTAATCCGCTGTGAAAAACTTCTCCACCTCCCTGCCCACGGAGCCCTTTTATCAAGTTACAGACCCCCGCCGGGTTCAGGGGGGGAACCCGCGGCCTAACCCGCACTAAAGCACTTTCTGCCACGACCTCCCCCCCTCCCCCCACCCCAGGCCCGGTCGTCCCCCCATGTGTCGTCTACTCCATGTGTCGTCTACTCCTCCATGCGTCGTCTACTCCTCCATGTGTCGCTCATGCTTCAACAACATGCTTAATAAGCCTTTTGTATGGTCTATGCTGGCCGCATGAACGTAGCTCTACCTATGCTGATAATAGAACACCTGCATTATGCCTCTTGTCTCCTTGTATCTGCAAGTTCGAATCCTACACACACATGTCTCTTACTGATTTTTTCATGTTTTTTTTTTTCTGGTAGCTGACAATGAATTTATTTTGGGGGTCTGTAGACTGTCAGTAGAAATTTGAACTTTCGTGTCTTTCGTGAACTTTCTTTATTATGGCTGAAGATTACTAATAAAACAATCCTACTGAAGCAGCACGAAAACAAACAAACACACACACACACACACACACACACACACACACACAGCAACAGAGATGATCCCAATAACATCCCGCAAATTATCGACACATTTTGTCGATGATTAAATGAATACATGTATTCATCCTGTTTAAGATACACGTATCCTAAC
>NC_091240.1:8105969-8145969 GCF_040958095.1 Procambarus clarkii
CCATCCCTCTCCAATCCAAGTCTGTCATTATTACTTGATCAACGAGAGCTAATCAATTAGCAATCAGCTGCCTGGTAATTAGGAGCAGGAGGCTCGCTAACCACTGAGTTGAGAGGTTGACTAATGGCTACAGCACTCGGCCTTGGGTACCTGTGAGCTGCGTTAGTGTTACACGTGAGTTTATAGCCTTTATGCCAGTCTCTATAGAGGCTAAAATGATGTAAATATGGCAACACCACACCAATTATACTCTAATCTTGGCTCAACTCTTTCACTACCAACTGCTTCTGGTGGTTTATACCTGGTTGATGGGGTTCTGGGAGTTCTTCTACTCCCCAAGCTCGACCCGAGGCCAGGCTTGACTTGTGAGAGTTTGGTCCACCAGGCTGTTGCTTGGAGCGGCCCGCAGGCCCACATACCCACCACAGCCCGGTTGGTCCAGCACTTGTTTTCTTGTTTTTTTAGAAAAAATCTAGTTTTCTCTTGAAGATGTCCACGGTTGTTCCGGCATTATTTCTTATAGTCGCTGGGAGGGTGTTGAACAACCGCGGACCTCTGATGTTTATACAGTGTTCTCTGATTGTGTCTATGGCACCTCTGCTCTTCACTGGTTCTATTCTGCATTTTCTTCCATATCGTTCACTCCAGTATGTTGTTATTTTACTGTGTAGATTTCGGACCTGACCCTCCAGTATTTTCCATAGTGTATATTGTTTGGTATCTCTCTCGTCTCCTTTCTAGTGAGTACATTTGGAGAGCTTTTGAAACGATCCCAATAATTTAGGTGTTATATCGCCTCTATGCGTACCGTATATGTTCTCTGTATTCCCTCTATTTCAACAATCTCTCCTGCTCTGAAGGGGGAAGTGAGTACTGAGCAGTACTCGAGACGGGACAACACAAGTGACTTGAAGAATACAACCATTGTGATGGGATCCCTGGATTTGAAAATTCTCGTAATCCATCCTATTATTTTTCTGGCTAACACAATATTTGCTTGGTTATGCTCCCTAAACGTTAGGTCGGCGGACATCATTATTCCCAAATCCTTGACATGCTGGTTTTCCTACGATGGGCAGATTCGATTGTGTTGTGTACCTTGTATTATGTTTCAGATCCTCATTTTTGCCGTACCTGAGTACCTGGAATTTATTACTGTTAAACATCATATTATTTTCTGCTGCCCTGTCGAAAACTTTGTTGATATCTGCTTGTAGTTTTTCAATGTCTTCAGCAGAGGTAATTTTCATGCTGATTTTTGTGTTATCTGCAAAGGATGACACGAAGCTGTGACTTGTATTTTTGTTTATATCTGACATGAGAATAAGGAACAGCAGTGGTGCAAGGACTGTACCCTGAGGTACGGAGCTTTTAATCATCAGCAGTGATTACAACAACATCATCAGCAGTGATTACAACAACAACAACATCAGCAGTGATTACAACAACAACAACAGCAGTGATTACAACAACATCATCAGCAGTGATTACAACAACAGCAGTGATTACAACATCATCAGTAGTGATTACAACATCATCATCAGCAGTGAGTACAACATCAGCAGTGATTACAACAACAACAACATCAGCAGTGATTACAACATCATCACCAGTGAGTACAACATCAGCAGTGATTACAACAACATCAGCAGTGATTACAACATCATCAGCAGTGATTACAACAACAACAGCAGTGATTACAACAACAACAGCAGTGATTACAACAACAACATTAGTGATTACAACAACAACAGCAGTGGTTACATTTATTAAACAGTTTACAAGCATGAACACTTCCCAAATCAGCTATTGTTATTCTTATAAACAGCCTCCTGGTGCTTCGGAGCTCATTAACTGTTTAATAATTGTAAACAAAGCCGCCAAAGATTGAGAAAACATGGACAGGTTCGTAAGTGCTGGCGTAAATGCTTCGTGAATCTGGCCCAGAGGACTCTCTCAGAAACTGCTCAATAGACGGTCAGTGTATTCAACCCTTTCTTGCAACCCTGTCAATACAAATTCACCGGCTTATCTTACGGTACGGCAGGAGAAATCACGCGGGAAAACAAGGCCTGGCCGTCAACCTTCCTCCTTGCGTCAGGTCAATATGGCGCCCGTTCCTCTGCTTGCGTCATTGCATCTTAATCCTCTATTCTACACCATTTCCCATCAAAACCCCTTACTGACTCCATTTACCCTATTCCCTACGCAGGTTTTTTGATTGAGCCCATTTTTCCTTCGCATAGTTTTGCTACACCATTACACATTCTCCCTGAACAATCGCCAGCTCAAAAGGTACTACTTTGCTGGGCGGAGGAATACGTCACATGCGGCCTCCCAGTTGCCAGCTGCAGATTTCATTCAAGAAAACATTCTCTAATCAACTCCTATGTACTAATAAACAGTTTATTATGAAGATTAAATCCACAGGAGGTAAGGTTCGTAACAATTACAACAATAACAGCAGTGATTACAACAACAACAATAGCAGTGATTACAACAATAACAACAGCAGTGATTACAACAACAGCAGTCACAGCAACAGTAGACATAAATCAAACAAAAGCAGCAATCTAGAACAGAAAACAAGATGGCCAATGGTGCCTATGTGAAGTGAGGAGCCGGAGGTCAAGAGGCCGGATAGTGTGTGTATTAAAATCAACTCCTCGACTCAAGTCAATTACATCCAGCGGTCGACCCCACAGACGCATTCATAAATTTTAACATACTGTTCATTCAAAACAGGAATTTTCTCAAATATAAATTAATATTATAATATATTAGCATATTGTGCATATATAGGCATAGGTTAGGTTAGGTGTTTAGGTTCTATTGGCGATTATTTGTATTTGTAGTACGTGGGTGAAGCATTTACAGCGTTGTGGTTCGAACAAAAGTCGTCAGTGAAGCACTTGTTCCGGAAGTGTTCGAACGTCATCAGTTGTGAGTCGTGTGTAAACCGTTTTTCATTCATAAACAAGGGGTTTGGCGGGTGGATGGAATCACTTTTGGGTCTTTGTTTGAAGGATGGGCTGCCTCATCAATGCTCGTTGATCCAGCCGTCAAACCTCTTGTTTACGAATGAAAGCTGGTTTACAGACGACTGATGGCATTCAAACATTTCTCGAACAAAGCTTCATTGATATGACCTTTGTTCGAATCGCAATTAACCAGCCCGTCCTCCAAACAAAGATTCAAAAGTGATTCCATGCACCCGCCAAACCCCCTGTTTATGAATGAAAAGCGGTTTACACACGACTTACAACTGATGACGTCCGAACACTTCCGGAACAAGTGCTTCACTGACGAATTTTGTTCGAATCACAACGCTATAAATGCTTCACCCACGTACTACAAATACAAATAATCGCCAACAGAACCTGAACACGTAACCTAACCTATGCCCTATGCCTTTATGTACACAATATGCTAATTTATTATAATATTAATTTATATTTGAGAAAATTCCCGTTTTGAATGAACAATATGTAAATATTTATGAGTGCGTCTGTGGGGTCGACCGCTGGATGTAATGGACTTGAGTCGAGGACGGGTTGGATGGCGTTCAAACATTTTTCGAACAAATCTTCGCTGATATGACATCTGTTCGAATCGCAATTAACGCTGTAAATGCTTCACCCAAGTACTACAAAAAATAAATAATTGTCAATACAACCAAAACATCAAACCTAACTTACGCCTAACTATACATACAAATTGAATGCATAATAATAATAATATTAATTTGTGAGAATAACTTCGATTTTGAGTACACGGGAGGTTAAAATTGACGAATGAGACCTGGGGCCAGACTCACGAAGCAGTTACGCAAACACTTACGAACCTGTACATCTTATCTCAATCTTTGGCGGCTTTGTTTACAATTATTAAACAGTTAATGAGCTCCGAAGCACCAGGAGGCTGTTTATAACAATAACAACAGTTGATTGGGAAGTTTTCATGCTTGTAAACTGTTTAATAAATGTAACCAAAGCCGTCAAAGATTGAGGAAAGATGTGCACGTTCGTAAGTGCTTGCGTAACTGCTTCGTGAATCTGGCCCCCTAGGAGAGAGTTGCCTCTTGGAGGAATATAACCTAAGGACTCATTGATCCTAATTACTCCTGTTTAATGGAACTTTTGCAACTTGAACGCCTACTATCACTCCCATCACTCCCTCCCCTTCCATTCCATTTCCCCGTCTCACTCCCATACTCTCCCCCCTCTTCCACTCTCTCATCCTCACCGCCTACTCTCTCCACCCTTCCTCTGAGCGTGGGAGCGTGGCAGTAAACATGTGTTACTGTGAAACTGTGCAGTAAACTGTGTTACCTGAAGACAGATTGATAAGTGAGGGATATTAATTCACCGTCGACCCGACAGTATTCTTGTATACCTACAATATATCGGCGTTCTGGCAATATTTCTGAATCTAAAATACATCAACGTTCAAAACTTTATCTTGAAATTATAATGGATCGAAGCGCTGGCGGAACCTTCCCTAATTTCTGATTTGAGTATCATCCCTGAAAAATCTATTTTGATATATATATATATATATATATATATATATATATATATATATATATATATATATATATATATATATATATATATATATATATATATATATATATCATTGAATATGACCGCATATTCTGTATTTACTATCTTCTGATTTAGGGCTTCTATCCCTCTTAACTATTTTTCTAGCATCAGGCCTTAGCTGAAAGAGGAGTTCTCCAAAACTCATTTTCGTTATTTCAAGGTGAAGAAAAAAGTGAATTACTATAGAGTGTATTACACTTATTTATACAATTTGCACAACGTTTCGAACCTCCATGGTTCATTCTCAAGTGAAAAGACATTACAAAACTGGTTGATTTATACCCGTACTGGGTCAGGTGATAAGACAAGTACAATAAAGGTAAAAACAAGGGGGGATACATAGGGACGAAGCACATAAGAACATAAGAATAAAGGTACCTGCAGAAGGCCTATTGGCCCATACGAGGCAGCTCCTATCTATAACCACCCGATCCCACTACATAAATGGGCCAATAGGCCTTCTGCAGTTACCTTTCTGCCCTTTCTAGATGTGACAGTCACGGAAAGGAGCAGAGGTTTCCACACTGCAGTCTACACTAAGGAAACAAACATAGGAATGTGCCTCAATGCTAACAGTGACTGCCCAGACAGGTAGAAGAGAAGTGTTGTCAACGCTTACGTCGACCGTGCTCTCAGCCACAGCTCAGGATGGAAGCAAGTCGATGAAGAACTCTGTAGGGTTAGGCAGGTCCTAGTCAACAACGGCTTCTCCAATGGTTTAGTTGAAGACATCATAAAAAGGAAAGTGAAACGCCATGCAACCTCTGAAGAGACAACTAACACAACACCTGTCCCCCCTATTAGACTATTTTACAGGAACTTCTTTTCCACAGCTCATAAAACGGAGGAAAGGGTCCTGAAAGATATTGTTAATAGGAACGTTATCCCTACAGACAAAAATCAGAAAATACAATTGACCATTTACTATAAAACCAAAAAAACGGCGAACCTACTCATGAAAAACTCTCCAGACACAAAGCAGAATGCCTTAAAAGAGACCAACGTCGTCTATGCCTTCAAATGTCCACTTGGGGACTGTAAGCCTCGAAGAACTCAGTATATAGGCAAGACAACAACATCTCTTTCCAGGCGAATAACAATGCATAAGCAACAGGACTCCATTAAGAAACATATAATCTCTTCCCACAACCAGACCATCACCAGAGAAGTTTTAACAAACAACACAGAAATCATCGATAGATACAGCGATAGCAGGCGGCTTGACGTCTGCGAGGCACTACACATCAAGAAGTCAACACCAGCAATCAACAGCCAATTAATGCACAACTATATTCTACCCACTTCAAGACTCCGCTCCAATATAGAAGCATCAAGAGGAAGTATAGGCCAATAGGCCCTTTGTAGTTACTTCCATCCTTCCTGTCTGGGCAGTCACTGTTAGCATTGAGGCACATTACTATGTTTGTTTCCTTAGTGTAGACTGCAGTGTGGAAACCTCAGTGTGGAAATATATATATATATATATATATATATATATATATATATATATATATATATATATATATATATATATATATATATATATATATATATATATATATATATATATACTCAAACGCGATAGTCGAAAAAATATTTATATATATATATATATGTCATGCAAAGAATTTAAAAAACGGGGATGCAGAAGTGGTAGTGAGGGTTCAATAGCCATTAAATTGGCACTGAATCCTCTTTCGACATTTGCAAACGCATAAAATGCGTAAAATTCCATAAAAATATAATCTATAAGCAACGAACCCGGTGTGTGTGTACTCACCTAGTTGTGCTTGCGGGGGTTGAGCTTTGGCTCTTTGGTCCCGCCTCTCAACCGTCAATCAACAGGTGTACAGGTTCCTGAGCCTACTGGGCTCTATCATATCTACATTTGAAACTGTGTATGGAGTCAGCCTCCACCACATTACTACTTAATGCATTTCATTTGTTAACTACTCTGACACTGAAAAAAATTCTAATGTCTCGATGGCTCATTTGGGTACTAGGTTTCCACCTGTGTCCCCTTGTTCGTGTTCCACCCGCGCTAAAGAGTTTGTCTTTGTTCACCCTGTCAATTCCTCTGAGAATTTTGTAGGTGGTTATCATATCTCCCCTTACTCTTCTGTTTTCCAGGGACGTGAGGTTCAGCTCCTTTAGCCTTTCCTCGTAGCTCATACCTCTCAGTTCCGGAACTAGTCTGGTGGCATTCCTCCGAATCTTCTCTATCTTTGTCTTGTGTTTAACTAGGTATGGATTACAGGCTGGAGCTGCATATTTCAGCATTGGTCTGACATAGGTGGTATACAGGGTCCTGAACGATTCTTTACATAAGATTCTAAAGGCAGTTCTTATGTTGGCCAATCTAGCTTACGCCTCTGATTATATCCTTTTGATGTGGGCCTCTGGGGACAGGTTCGGTGTGATATCAACCCCCAGATCTTTCTCTCTATTTGACTCTTGCAGGACTTCACCTCCCAGGTGGTACCTTGTGTTCAGCCTCCTGCTCCCTTCGCCTGATTTCATTTATTTACACTTTCCTGAGCTGAACTTTAGCAGCCATTTTCTAGACCATTCCTCCAGTTTGTCCAGGACGTCCTGAAGTCTCTGTCTATCTTCATCCGTCTTGATTCTTCTCATAATTTTTGCATCATCAACAAACATTGAGAGGAATGCAGATGAAGAGTCACAACAACGTGGCTTAAAAATATTGACCAAACTACACACTAGAAAGTGAAGAGACGACGACGTTTCGGTCGTCGACGACCGAAACGTCGTCGTCTCTTCACTTTCTAGTGTGTGTTTTGGTCAACATTAAGAGGAATGAGTTTATACGCTTTGGAAGGTCGTTTACATATATTAGAAACAAGATGGGTCCAAGTGCAGAGCCCTGTGGGACTCCGCTGGTGACATCTCGCCACTCTGATGTCTCCTCCCTCGCAGTTACTGTGTGTGTATTCACCTAGTTGTATTCACCTAGTTGTGCTTGCGGTGGTTGTGCTCTGATCTCTCGGCCCGCCTCTCAACTGCCAATCAATCAACTGTTACTCACTACTATTTTTTTCACACACACAGGAAGCAGCCCGTAGCAGCTGTCTCACTTCCAGGTACCTATTTACTGCTAGGTAACAGGACCATCAGGGTGAAAGAAACTTTGCTTAGTTGTTTCTGCCATGGCCCGGGATCGATCCCGGGTCCCTAGATCTACGCATCCAGAGAGCTGTCCACTCAGCCACTAGGCGCCCCCTGCGTGTGTGTGTGTGTGTGTGTGTGTGTGTGTGTGTGTGTGTGTGTGTGTGTGTGTGTGCGTGTGTGTGTGTGTGCGTGTGTGTGTGTGTGTGTGTGTGTGTGTGTGTGTGTGTGTGTGTGTGTGTGTGTGTGCGTGTGTGTGTGTGTGTGTGTGTGTGTGTGTGTGTGTGTGTGTGTGTGTGTGTGTGTGTGTGTGTGTGTGCGTGCGTATGTGCGTGCACGCCCAATAACTTTCAATCCGATGTATTTGGTTTGAAACTTTCGTTGTATTCCATCTAGACGTTATTGATTGCATATTCCTCAATAATCTCCTCTTGGATGCCCTGACGTCTCTCTCCGACCCATCTACGTCTCCAGCTTCCACCCGTGTCCTCTGGGTGTGACGTCTCTCTCAGACGTATCTGTGTATTCAGCTTCTTCTCTTTTGTGTTCAGACTGGCTGATATATATATATATATATATATATATATATATATATATATATATATATATATATATATATATATAGAGAGAGAGAGAGAGAGAGAGAGAGAGAGAGAGAGAGAGAGAGAGAGAGAGAGAGAGAGAGAGAGAGAGAGAGAGAGAGAGAGGTTGATAGGCCTTAGGCCTAACACCAAATCAAACTCTCACCTGGAAAAAGACTGTCAATATGTTTTACCCGAAGTACCTTGTATGTTGTGATCATGTCTCTTGACCAAATGCCATTAGATTTAACTATCTTTGCCTGTCTCTCAGAGCTCATTTATCTTATCTGTTTGTTATCATGATAATTATAATTATACCGAGTATGATGATATTAGTACAGTCCGATGGAGAAACAGACACAGAGGCAAGGGGCAGACAGACAGACTTGAGATAGGCGGCAGACACAGACAGACTTGGGACAGGAAGCAGATACGATTAAGACTGACGTCTGAATCAATGGGTAGAAGAAAGACAGAGACAAACAGAATGACAGGCTGAAATATGATCGTCGTCCTAAGTTTTTCACTCTTTCCTTCATCTCTCTCTCTCTCTCTCTCTCTCTCTCTCTCTCTCTCTCTCTCTCTCTCTCTCTCTCTCTCTCTCTCTCTCTCTCTCTCTCTCTCTCTCAACACCACCATCGCCCTCAACATCACTTATTAAGTATTCCGGTCTAAGAACACCATAATGTTCTGTGATGAGGTGAGGGTAGAGGTGATGGGGGGAGAGGAATGGGGCGTGACACCGGTAAGGAATAGGGGTGATGGAGGGGGGGGGGGGAACTGAGGGCTTCGAAGCCCCGAAACTATTTGAAGATCCTTAGACATTTGTCGACCATAAATTATTTTGAAGTCTCGACCGTGTTTTGTTTGCTGGACATTGGGAGAGATGTCTGCGGGGCAGCGATTGAAATGATGTATTTCAATCTCTGAGACAAAACTGTGAGACCAAAATGACCGAAGGGGAGAAAAAATTACTGAAATTATTTATTTAAATAATAGTAAATTTCATAAAAAAATAGTAAATTTCAGTCTAGCGGTAAAAAGTATTATAATGCTTTTATATACATATTTTTTTTTACTTTTATTAACTTTTATAAAGTAAAGTGATTCGTGCGCCAGTCACTTCAAAAAAAGAACTGCAACTTTTTCCCTCCAAAAGTAGAATTCAACTATTTCCCTCCAAAAATAGAATTCAACTATTTCCCTCCAAAAATAGAATTCATACTATTTTCCTCCAAAAATTGAATTCATACTATTTCCCTTCAAAAGTAGAATTCAACTATTTCCCTTCAAAAATTGAATTCAACTATTACCCTCCAGAAATAGAATTCAACTATTTCCATCCAAAAATAGAATTCAACTATTTCCCTCCAAAAATTGAATTCAACTATTTCCCTCCAAAAATAGAATTCAACTATTTCCCTCCAAAAATTGAATTCAACTATTTCCCTCCAAAAATAGAATTCAACTATTTCCCTCCAAAAATAGAATTCATACTATTACCCTCCAGAAATAGAATTCAACTATTTCCATCCAAAAATAGAATTCAACTATTTCCCTCCAAAAATTGAATTCAACTATTTCCCTCCAAAAATAGAATTCAACTATTTCCCTCCAAAAATAGAATTCATACTATTACCCTCCAGAAATAGAATTCAACTATTTCCATCCAAAAATTGAATTCATACTATTTCCCTCCAAAAATAGAATTCATACTATTTCCCTTCAAAAATAGAATTCAACTATTTCCCTCCAAAAGTAGAATTCAACTATTACCCTCCAGAAATAGAATTCAACTATTTCCATCCAAAAATAGAATTCAACTATTTCCCTCCAAAAATTGAATTCAACTATTTCCCTCCAAAAATAGAATTCATACTATTTCCCTCCAAAAATAGAATTCAACTATTTCCCTCCAAAAGTAGAATTCAACTATTACCCTCCAGAAATAGAATTCATCTATTTCCCTCCAAAAATAGAATTCAACTATTACCCTCCAGAAATAGAATTCAACTATTTCCCTCCAAAAATAGAATTCAACTATTTCCCTCCAAAAATAGAATTCATACTATTTCCCTCCAAAAATAGAATTCAACTATTTCCCTCCAAAAATAGAATTCATACTATTTCCCTCCAAAAATAGAATTCATACTATTTCCCTCCAAAAATTGAATTCAACTATTTCCCTCCAAAAATAGAACTCATATTATCTCCCTCCAAGCACGCTCCACGAGAAGGAACTCTAATAGTGTACATAAACCCAACGAAAATGCATCGAGTTACTAATTACGGTCAAGCAAGATAGTTTTAAGATAACTCTTGAAACTTACTTAAGATAACTTAACAAAAATGTTATATATATATATATATATATATATATATATATATATATATATATATATATATATATATATATATATATATATATATATATATATTCTAGATAAACATGAAAATCACTGATATAAACCAGTGATGCCATTGTTATCTATATCTATAAAATAGAATTTCTGTCTGACTGTCTGCCTGTCTGTCTATCTGTCTGTCCAAAGTATGAGGCTATAGAGACTTTGCAGGTAGCCTTACCCAACTTTTAAAGACAACACATTGGTGGGTATGAGTCATAGGGGCCGGCCCTATTGCCACAGTTTAAGAAATATCGGAATCTATACCGACCCCCCTCCCTTGTTATTTTAATAAAGCCTGAAATCGCGGCTGGACGCTGTTTTCCCATACAGTTTGCAGCAATTTGTTTTCGGTGTTTGCTAATATATTTTCCGAGAGGGAGGGGACGGAGAGAGAGGAGAGGGGAAAAGGTGAGGAAATGGGAGGGGGATGTAGGGGAAGAGGGGAATAAAGGTGGAGATTGTGGAAGAGCAGGGAGAGGGAAGGAGAAAGAGAGAGATGAGAGATTATGAGTGTTTGGAGGGAGGAGAGAGGAGAGTTGGGAGGGAGAGAGAGAGAGAGATAGGGGGGAGAGAGAAGAGGAGGGGGGTAGAGAGACCCGGACACAGCCGGATATCTTGTACCCCCCCCCCCCCCATCTAGTACACCAATAACGTAACTGCTAATTGCCAATAACGTAGTTCTGATAACCAACGAGGTCACATTTTGTTATCATTGACGTCACTGTTCTAAACGAATGACCTGTTGGCTACACGCCAACAACATCACTAGAGGGAGGAGAAAGTTTGGCCTCCCTCCCTCCTTCCCATCTCCTTCATCTCTCTCTCTCTCTCTCTTCTCTCTTCACCTTCTCTCTCTTTCTTTCTCCACACTCGCATCCTTGCAATCCCAAATATGTGCTCTGAGAATTCCCTGGCCAAGGAATTTCAAATATTGGCTGAGAATCTCTCTCTCTCTCTCTCTCTCTCTCTCTCTCTCTCTCTCTCTCTCTCTCTCTCTCTCTCTCTCTCTCTCTCTCTCTCTCTCTCTCTGAGTGCTATGGAAGCAAGCTCACACAGGAAAACTTCGAACCCCGGGTCTCTTTACTCTGCAGAGCGAGAATTACACCCAGCCGTCGACTCCCAGCCCAACAAACTTCGATAAATTAGCGCAGTGGGCCAGCTGCAGTCTCCACACTCGACCCGTTCCTACTCCACACCATCCGGCTCTAATTACCCCCCCCCCCACTCCCCCCCCCCACACCCCTCCCCCCCACTCCCCCCCCCCCCCCACACCAAATTCCTGTCTCAAGTCTACAAGACATTGGAGGGGCCTGGTAGCCTGATAGACAGCGCGCAGGGCTTGTAATTCTGTGGCGCGGGTTCGATTCCCGCACCAGGCAGAAACAAATGGGCAAAGTTTCTTTCACCCCTGGATGCCCCTGTTACCTAGCAGTAAATAGGTACCTGGGAGTTAGTCAGCTGTCACGGGCTGCTTCCTGGGATGTGTGTGTGTGTGTGGTGTGGAAAAAAATAGTAGTTAGTAAACAGTTGATTGACAGTTGAGAGGCGGACCGAAAGAGCAAAGCTCTACCCCCGCAGACACAACTAGGTGAATACATCTAGGTGAATACAACTAGGTGAATACAGCCTCCACTCCCTCTCACACATCTATATGTAATTATTAACCCACTGACTACCTTAATCTCAGTGGTTGTCAAGTAGTATTTTCTGTCTAGAATTGCTCTGCAGTCTTGAAATAACTCCTCACAATTAAGATATGAAATAGTTTAATACTAAATGGCATATGTGATCTCTGCCAATGCTAATATCTTTTGTATAAAATTGGTGTGGATCCCATCCCATGTTGAACTTGGGAAGCTAATGTGTGTAGAGCACTTCGATTATGACAGGTAATGACTTTGATCCATCTAATGCAATTATTAAAAACAAAACATGCAAGTCAAATTCATAAACATACATTTTATGATTAACAAATACAGACAACCTTGCATTTCAGGTCACTATTTTGGTTCACCCGAGAGTTCTACGAATGGGTCATATTTAACCAGGAAAATAGATGGTTTATCCAACTGTTTGTCATGCTATGTATATGCAATATGGCGGCTCTCACGTCGTTCCAGAAAGTTGAACGTCTTCGTCAAGTAGTGACCGTCTCAACCAATCAGCAAAGAGCGACACGTGGCGGCAGCTTCTGATTCAACACAGTATCAGAACCAATCAGAGGGCGCCCTTCAGAGGAGTTCAGGGCAATACCTCCAATGAACTAAAAACTTCATTCGGCTTCCAAAAGTCTTCAGTTGTGGAGTTTCTTGAAGAAATCTCTAACGATAACTATGACCTTACTCTGATAACTTATCTGATGACGATAACTCTATGACCTCCTCGGCTACCATACACCTGTCTACACCTTCCCACACCCGTCCTCCATTCCCCCAACACCCGTCCCTTAACCTCGACGCCCTTATCACCTATATCCCAACTGTTTCCCAATCCTATACACTCCTCTCCCCAATCTGCCATATCAATGCAGCTAACGTCCGTGTTTGGTAGTGTGGTGTGATGGGAAGTGGATGCCAGGAAAGGGTGGAGAGAGAGAGAGAGAGAGAGAGAGAGAGAGAGAGAGAGAGAGAGAGAGAGAGAGAGAGAGAGAGAGAGAGAGAGAGAGAGAGAGAGAGATAGAGATAAACGAAGACTTTCTTTACTGAGATTTCCTAAGTTCTTTTCAAGTCTAACTGGAGGAAAAAAAACAAAACAAAAAGTCCGGCAGGAACACATCGGACTTGACGGCACCGGAAAGAGGACTTAGTGGAGGAAGGAAACATCTAGGATTTTCTTCAGCCACTGAAGCAGATAATCTAAGATAAATCAATCACAGCAAGAATTTCTCTGCGGACTGAGGAACTGCGAACTATCTTTCAAAACTTTGTTTGAATTTTCATTACTAACAAAATAAAACTAACGAATACAAATCCGCGAAAAAATAGGACTTTAATAAGCCGTTCGAAACTCAAGTCTTATCGAGGGGAAATATATTCTTGCTTTTATGTTCAAAAGTGACTTCAGAGATTTCATAGTTCAAAAAAAGTATTTCAGGTACACATTATCTTCAAACATCAATAAGTCACTACGGCAGAAATATGACTGAGGCTCATATAGGACTTCCTGCAATGACAGGAATATATATAAACAGAGTATATATAACAGATTATACATCAGATATAAACAGGAGCTGCCTCTTGTAAGGCCTAAAGGTTTTCTGCAGTTTCCGATATTCTCATGTTGATTCCGTCCGGGGCGGCTGGCCATATGAGGTTAAACCACCTCGATGCAATGCAATGAAACTCTATATAAACACCTAGTATGGTTCTAACACGTGTTTCTATTCCTTATAAATAATCACATTAACTCCTCTGATTTGGTTGTGATCAGTTTCACGGTCTTTATTTTTATTTGAAAAGATGTAAAAACACTACATTTAAAAAGCAGGAAAAAAACCACCAATGACCACTGAAAAGTCGGGTTTTAGCCTAAGATGAAAAAATACTATTTTCTTAAAAGAGCAAAAAAATCCATCAAGGACCAATAAGAGGTCTGTTAAAAAAATGAAAGAATATCAATGATTTTTTAAAGAGTATAAAAGTATATAAGAAAGAGTATCATAAGAATAAGAATAATATTAAAATAATATTTCAAAGGAGTCAATTTTTTGTCAAACCCACCAATGGCCACTGAGAGGTCGGCTTCCCCCCAAAAGGTGAAAACGAAATCCATACATTTCTCGAAGCAAAAATCTCCCTCAATGACCACTGAGCAGGAATTAAGACCTGCCCTAAGGCGTAGGGTGACCCCCAATGTCTTTGGCAGGTGCGTGTCTAGGGTCTCCCAACTCGTCTACAAGTTCCCTGGCCTCAAGGAACTAATCAAGGTGTCTGAAGGGATCAAATACGCTTGGTAGAGTCGCCAGACACGATCACTAATCCCGAGGCGGGTCTGATCTCACATCTGGCGAAGCAGACTCTTGATCACCAGAGCCGCCCTGAACCCACCCTCGGGCAAAAGGTCGATTTGGACACATTCGACTCCCCCATCCTTAATGCTGCGGGCGTCGATTATGTAAGGATACAGGTACGTTGAGAGTTACAGTGCAGGTACCAGCTGAGAGGTACAGAACAGGTGCCAGCTGAGAGAACAGAACAGGTACCAGCTGAGAGGTACAGAACAGGTGCCAGCTGAGAGAACAGAACAGGTACCAGCTGAGAGGTACAGAACAGGTACAGCTGAGGGTACAGAACAGGTACCAGCTGAGAGGTACAGAACAGGTACCAGCTGAGAGAACAGAACAGGTACCAGCTGAGAGAACAGAACAGGTACCAGCTGAGGGTACAGAACAGGTACCAGCTGAGAGTACAGAACAGGTACCAGCTGAAAGTACAGAACAGGTACCAGCTGAGAGAACAGAACAGGTACCAGCTGAGAGGTACAGAACAGGTACCAGCTGAGAGAACAGAACAGGTACCAGTTGAGAGGTACAGAACAGGTACCAGCTGAGAGGTACAGAACAGGTACCAGCTGAGAGGTACAGAACAGGTACCAGCTGAGAGAACAGAACAGGTACCAGCTGAGGGTACAGAACAGGTACCAGCTGAGAGAACAGAACAGGTACCAGCTGAGAGGTACAGAACAGGTACCAGCTGAGGGTATAAAACAGGTACCAGCTGAGAGATACAGATCAGGTACCAGCTGAGAGAACAGAACAGGTACCAGCTGAGAGGTACAGAACAGGTACCAGCTGAGGGTATAAAACAGGTACCAGCTGAGAGATACAGATCAGGTACCAGCTGAGAGAACAGAACAGGTACCAGCTGAGAGGTACAGAACAGGTACCAGCTGAGAGAACAGAACAGGTACCAGCTGAGGGTACAGAACAGGTACCAGCTGAGAGAACAGAACAGGTACCAGCTGAGAGGTACAGAACAGGTACCAGCTGAGGGTATAAAACAGGTACCAGCTGAGAGATACAGATCAGGTACCAGCTGAGAGAACAGAACAGGTACCAGCTGAGAGGTACAGAACAGGTACCAGCTCAGAGTACAGAACAGGTACCAGCTGAGAGGTACAGAACAGGTACCAGCTGAGGGTACAAAACAGGTACCAGCTGAGAGAACAGAACAGGTACCAGCTGAGAGGTACAGAACAGATACCAGCTGAGAGGTACAGAACAGATACCAGCTGAGAGGTACAGAACAGGTACCAGCTGAGAAAACAGTACAGGTACCAGCTGAGAGGATAACGAACAGGTACCAGCTGAGAGGTACAGAACAGGTACCAGCTGAGAGGTACAGAACAGATACCAGCTGAGAGGTACAGAACAGGTACCAGCTGAGAAAACAGTACAGGTACCAGCTGAGAGGATAACGAACAGGTACCAGCTGAGAGGTACAGAACAGGTACCAGCTGAGAGGTACAGAACAGGTACCAGCTGAGAGGTGCGCTGGTCTCCTACGGTCGCTGATCAGGCCACGTTCGAAGTCATTCACACAGCTCTTGTTAGCCCAGTACTGGAGTATGCAGCACCCGCTTGTAACCCACACCGTGTGAAACTTAAAATTAAAATCGATTAATTATCGATTTAAATTAAAACCATTCACAGCTTTAAGCAAAGGATCGACAACGATAGTGATTGCTAGAATAGTGAAGTTTTAACGCAGCGGGCACAACAAGGGCCTAATAGACAGGGGGGGTCAAGAGCTACACCACACTCCCCAGTGGTCACTGACTGGTAAGTACAGTACACACACACACACACACACACACACACACACACACACACACACACACACACACACACACACACACACACACACACACACAAATAGTAGTTAGTAAACAGTTGATTGACAGTTGAGAGGCGGGCCGAAAGAGCAAAGCTCAACCCCCGCAAACACAACTAGTAAACAACTAGTAAACACACACACACACACACACACACACACACACACACACACACACACACACACACACACACACACATACACACACACACACACACACACACACACACATACACACACACACCAGCAATGTAATGTACATTTATACTATCGAAAGTACAAACTCTTCTATTTCATATAAAGTCAGAGAAGATTTGCATTAATAAACAAAAATCTAACTTCTATAATCTATAGAAGACTATAGAAGATAATCTTCTATAATCTTTAATAATCAGCAGCAACGCTTCCCTCTCGAGGGCAGGCCACGTCTCACCTGTATATGGGGTCCTTGGCCTCGTCCTTGTACCAGAGGATGAGGTTGACCTTATCCTTGGGGTCAGTAGGGAAGAGGTCACAGGGCACTGACGCACTTTCTCCCTCAACTCCGTCTACCGTCACCGTCACTGTGGGAGAGAAGATGACAGAGAGAACATGAGGACTTTTTGTTATATTTACATGTGTTAAATGGCTTTTTGCGGGGGTTCTGTTTTAGTTAGGAATGAGAATTTACTTTTGTGGTGAGCTTAGGTGTGTGTGTGTGTGTGTGTGTGTGTGTGTGTGTGTGTGTAAATATTTGTGTACACGCACGGGTGTGTACATGCGTAAGTATCCATGATTTACTAAGTGCACACGCAAAAATATATAAACAATAGATATATTGCCCTTTCTCCCAATGCATAAATCATCATTCACAATCCAACACTCTTTGACGTCATAACAGCACAACCAATCACGATCCAGCACTCCTTGACGTCATACCAGCACAACCAATCACGATCCAGCACTCCTTGACGTCATGCCAGCACAACCAATCACGATCCAGCACTCCTTGACGTCATACCAGCACAACCAATCACGATCCAGAACTACTTGACGTCATGCCAGCACAACCAATCGCGATCCAGCACTCCTTGACGTCATACCAGCACAACAAATCACGATCCAGCACTCCTTGACGTCATACCAGCACAACCAATCACGATCCAGAACTACTTGACGTCATACCAGCACAACCAATCAAGGTTAAGCTTATATAACGTCAACAACAGACCCACCAATGATCAAACAACTTTTATAATTTAATAATTGTCAATTTTTCTAAAGTAATAAATAGCCGTCTTCATAATTACTGTTATCACTGTTTTATTAATATTATTATATGCCAGCCAGAGTAACAATAGCTTGACGTATCAATGAGAACATTTTTGGGGTAATGCGGAAGGATTGAACTCTCGTAAACGCGACTGTTTGGAGAGATCAGAGTCGTGAGTTCGAATCTATCGCAGTGCTCCAAAATTGCTACCTATATATAATAACATTATTATACGGTAAAATTCGTTAACGACATATATATATATATATATATATATATATATATATATATATATATATATATATATATATATATATATATATATATGCACTAAGTGACATGACACAACAGCTGACATATGTTCCGGCATTAAAAATACTTTCGTAATTGGTGACTTGGAATCAAGAAGCAGCGAATTCAAGCCACTCAGAATTGATCAATTACGAATATTTTTTTTCACGTGTGGAATATGTGAGTGACAAACATAGAATTACAATTAAAAAAAAGGGGGGGGGGGCAAGTTTCCTCAAATATGCAAATACGAAATGGTCCCCATTGATAGAACTGACTGTTTGGGGTAGGAGTTCTGTTTTGATATCATAATTGACTGAGCAGAAAAGTTACCATCTGGCGCCTGGGATTCGAACCCACGTTGAACTCAAAAGTAAACACAAAAGTTTCGTCAACACTAGAATTAATTATAGGGTCAAAACATCCCCCCTTCCCCCCCCCCCTCCCGTGGTTAAGGACAATTATATATTTTTTAGAATAATGATTGTTTCATCAGTAGTATAATTATCAGTATCAATTGTATAATTATTACCAATGTTATAATTATCAATGGTATGATTATTGTTGTTATGAGTTATAATCAACTTTAAAAAGAAAACACGACAAGAGAGATATCAAAACGAAGTGATTGCGTTATCTTTCTAGTGGTTAGTGAGGCGGGGCTTAGGAGATGACATACAACCCAGCAAGCACATATGAGTGATGATAATCTACTAATTTTGTTGGGGATAGGAAGCTTGTATATATATATATATATATATATATATATATATATATATATATATATATATATATATATATATATATATATATATATATATATATATATATATGTCGTACCTAGTAGCCAGAACGCCCTTCTCAGCCTATTATGCAAGGCCCAATTTGCCTAATAAGCCAAGTTTTCCGGAATTAATATATTTTCTCTAATTTTTTTCTTATGAAATGATAAAGCTACCCATTTCATTATGTATGAGGTCAATTTTTTCTATTGGAGTTAAAATTAACATAGATATATGACTGAACCTAACCAACCCTACCTAACCTAACCTAACCTATCTTTATAGGTTAGGTTAGGTTAGGTAGCCGAAAATGTTAGGTTAGGTTAGGTTAGGTAGGTTAGGTAGTCGAAAAACAATTAATTCATGAAAACTTGGCTTATTAGGCAAATCGGGCCTTGCATAGTAGGCTGACAAGTGCGTTCTGGCTACTAGGTACGACATATATATATATATATATATATATATATATATATATATATATATATATATATATATATATATATATGTATGTATATAATGAACAGGTACATTTCGTGGAAGGGAACAACATGCCCAGAAATTTCTGTCCTGCCAAGAGATCGAACCCGGGACCTTCAGTCTGTGAACAGGGAACATAGTCACTGTACCACCGAGCACACACACACACACACACACACACACTCACACACACACACACACACACACACACACACACACACACACACACACACACACACAAACACACACGCACGCACACACACTCAACCCTAAGACTGTTACAGTGAAATACAGCATCCAAAATCTGTATTATTAAAGGTATCCGGGATCCCGTGGCTGGTCCTCATTTTTATTGGAGAGAGGAAAGAGGATGTGAGAAAACGGAGAGCAAAGAGAAGAGGAGGAGGAGGAAGAAGAGGAAGAGGAGGAGGAGAGGAAGTGTACCAGTGAATTTTTTTAATACGTGGACTGCCTTCCCTTGACAAAAGCTCCAGCTTAGAAAAATGTTTTGCGATGATATTCGGCCGAGAGAGAGAGAGAGAGAGAGAGAGAGAGAGAGAGAGAGAGAGAGAGAGAGAGAGAGAGAGAGAGAGAGAGAGAGAGAGAGAGAGAGAGAGAGAGAGAGGTGTGGGACGAAATGTCACTTCCTACAGGAACATCATCTTCCGTGTTGCAAGACAATGATCTTACAAGAACACGCTGTCAACGACAGGTGCGTGTGTGTGTGTGTGTGTGTGTGTGTGTGTGTGTGTGTGTGTGTGTGTGTGTGTGTGTGTGTGTGTGTGTGTGTGTGTGTGACTGGTCCCTCTTGGCCTTCAAGTCAGTCAGCATCAGTCGCTACAGCTGTATGAATACACTAGTGTATTCCTGTATTTCGTTGTTTATGGATATACATGCCTGTGCGTATTTAGTAATTTGTGCCTGCAGGATTGGGTTGTTAGCGCTTGTTAATGTCCAGCCTTTCCTAACCGTCGATTGTCTAATAATCCCTGACCAATTTTCTCTATCATATGTGATTTATTTAGTCACACACACACACACACACACACACACACACACACACACACACACACACACACACACACACACACACACACACACACACTCACAAAGATTTGATAGAACCCAATAGGCTCTTAAGAATTTGCACACCAGTTGATTGACAGTTCAGAGGCGGGACCAAAGAGTCAAAATTCAACTCCCGCAAGCTCCAATTTTTCCTCTTGCTAATCATTCTCTCTCCCTATCATTCTTCCCCTCCACCTTCTTCTTCATCCTAATCTTTCTCCCTCCCTATCTTTCTTTTTTACCAATCTTTCTATCTTGCCACCTTTCTTCCTCCCTCTCACTTATTCCTCCCTCTCACTTCTTCCTGCCTCTCACTTCTTCTCTCCTCTCTACCTTCCTCCTCCCCCTCCCTGTTTTCCATGGCAACGAGCCCCAGGCGTCCGTGTTCACTCTCACAATATTCAATTGAATTTCATGGGAATAATCCGAAAAGCGACGAATTGATAATGGGAAACGAATCCCCGATTATATTTCAGTTTTATCGCTGATGTGTTTCTCTCACCCCCCTCCCCCTACCTCCCTCCCCCTCTCCTTCTCCCTCTCCCTCCCTTCCTTCTACTGTCCTTCTTCTCTACCTCTTCCTTCCTTCCCCTCACTCTCCCCTCATCCCCCCTTCGTCTCCTTCCCCTTAAAACATACTGTTCAGCGATAATAATTCACTATGTTACATTTTATGTAGTAACAAGAAGTTATTTGTATGAAGTGATTCAGTAATTCCTCTGGGGATCAGTAGTAGTCAAGGGGAAAGTTGAAAATTTCAGTTTGGTAGCAGGTTGTTGCTTCTGGAAATTTTTCTTATTAAGATCACTCAATAGCTCAGTCGATAGAGCTTCTGCCTCACACACGTGGGATCTATGGTTCGAGTCTCCTACAGCCCAGGTGAATGGAATCTCTATAATTCATTTGAGTTTCCAGCTTTAAGGATATGCTATCATATCCTCCCCCCCCCTCCTCTATCTTCTTTTTTCTAGTGTCGTAAGGTTCAGTTCCTTCAGGCGCTCTTCATATCCCATCCCTTCTAACTCTGGGACGAGCCTCGTCGCAAACTTGTGAACCTTTTCCAGTTTCCTTATGTGATTCTTCAGGTGGGGGCTCCATGATGGCGCGGCATACTCTAAGACTGGTCTCACGTAGGCTGTGTAAAGCGCCCTAAAAGCCTCTTCACTTAGGTTTATGAATGATGTTCTAACTTTTGCCAGTGTAGAGTACGCTGCTGTCGTTATCCTGTGGTGTGTGTGTTTGTGTGTGTGTGTGTGTGTGTGTGTGTGTGTGTGTGTGTGTGTGTGTGTGTGTGTGTGTGTGTGTGTGTGTGTGTGTACTCACCTAATTGTACTTGCGGGGGTTGAGCTCTGGCTCTTTGGTCCCGCCTCTCAACTGTCAATCAACTGGTGTACAGATTCCTGAGCCTATTGGGCTCTTATCATATCTACATTTGAAACTGTGTATGGAGTCAGCCTCCACCACATCACTTCCTAGTGCATTCCATTTATTAACTACCCTGTGTACTCACCTAATTGTCACCTAATTGTGCTTGCGGGGGTTGAGCTCTGGCTCTTTGGTCCCGCCTCTCAACCGTCAATCAACTGGTGTACAGATTCCTGAGCCTATTGGGCTCTATCATATCTACATTTGAAACTGTGTATGGAGTCAGCCTCCACCACATCACTTCCTAATGCATTCCATTTACTAACTACTCTGACACTGAAAAAGTTCTTTCTAACGTATCTGTGGCTCATTTGGGTACTCAGCTTCCACCTGTGTCCCCTTGTTCGCGTCCCACCAGTGTTGAATAGTTCATCCTTGTTTACCCGGTTGATTCCCCTGAGGATTTTGTAGGTTGTGATCATGTCCCCCCTTACTCCCCCCCGTGTGTGTGTGTATGTGTGTGTGTGTGTGTGTGTGTGTGTGTGTGTGTGTGTGTGTGTGTGTGTGTGTGTGTGTGTGTGTGTGTGTGTGTGTGTGTGTGTGTAGTTCAGCACAAACGGAAGTTCAAAATTCAGAATAAACCAACTCGACATTGCAACCAAAAAAAAAAAAAATACAGAACACACACACTTATATACATTTTATTTTCACGATTGGCATTACTATGATTGATAAAATAAAAATAACTCCAGGTGCATGTAATTCAAATGTTGAGGATACGGTCCATTGGGACTGATTACATTTTTCAACTGTAATCATGTAACATCACTTTGTAGATTGGGAAAGGATTACCTAGACTCCTGTTAGAGTAGGTACTATGTTTTACATTCTGGAAATGTTATCAAATTGTAACCTTACATGATGACGAAAGAAAATAATTAAACAAAGAAAGCAAGCAAATAATGTATTCACCTAGTTGTACTTGCGGGGGTTGAGCTTTGCTCTTTCGACCCGCCTCTCAACTGTCAATCAACTGGAGTACAGATTCCTGAGCCTACTGGGCTCTATCATATCTACACTTGAAACTGTGTATGGAGTCAGCCTCCACCACATCACTGCCTAATGCATTCCACCTGTTAACTACTCTGACACTGAAAAAGTTCTTTCTAACATCCCTGTGGCTCATGTGTGTGTGTGTGTGTGTGTGTGTGTGTGTGTGTGTGTGTGTGTGTGTGTGTGTGGTGTGGGGAAAAAATGTAGTTAGTAAACAATTGATTGACAGTTGAGAGGCGGGCCGAAAGAGCAAAGCTCAACCCCCGCAAACATAACTAGGTGAATACTAGGTGAATACCATTTGATTGACAATTGAGAGGCGGGAACCAAACAGCCAGAACTCAACACCCCCCCCCCTGCAAGCACCATTAGGCAAGTACAATTAGGTAAGTACACACACACACGGAGCCTCTGAGCCTTGCAAGCAGTTTCTAATATATTAACACGCTGCTCAAGACAGCTTAAGCCAGCGTAGTACAAAGACGCGGCAGAGGGAACAAAATCTCTTCTCTTTATCACCATATAGAACAAAAATGTTCTCCTCCCAGCACTTAGAAATACAGAAAATCCTCTCGCTACCGCCTTGGGGAGCCGGTCGGCCGAGCAGACAGCACGCCGGACTTGTGATCCTGTTGGTCCCGGGTTCGATCCCAGGCGTCGGCGAGATACAATGGGCAGAGTTTCTTTCACCCTATGCCCCCTGTTACCTAGCAGTAAAATAGGTACCTGTGTGTTAGTCAGCTGTCACGGGCTGCTTCCTGGGGGTGGAGGCCTGGTCGAGGACCGGGCCGCGGGGACAGTAAAGCCCCGAAATCATCTCAAGATAACCTCAAGATAACCGCGCTTAGAAGCTACCTAGTTTCTAACACCCCATCAAGAGAGAACAACTAAGAATTCCCTACTTCACGTACCTAGAAACAAATGAAGATATCTTCTTCGTTAAACAAATGAAGATATCTTCTTCGTTAAACAAATGAAGATATCTTCTTCGTTAAACAAATGAAGATATCTTCTTCGTTAAACAAATGAAGATATCTTCTTCGTTAAACAAATGAAGATTTCTTCTTCGTTAAACAAATGAAGATATCTTCTTCGTTAAACAAATGAAGATATCTTCTTCGTTAAACAAATGAAGATATCTTCTTCGTTAAACAAATGAAGATATCTTCTTCGTTAAACAAATGAAGATATCTTCTTCGTTAAACAAATGAAGATATCTTCTTCGTTAAACAAATGAAGATATCTTCTTCGTTAAACAAATGAAGATATCTTCTTCGTTAAACAAATGAAGATATCTTCTTCGTTAAACAAATGAAGATATCTTCTTCGTTAAACAAATGAAGATATCTTCTTCGTTAAACAAATGAAGATATCTTCTTCGTTAAACAAATGAAGATATCTTCTTCGTTAAACAAATGAAGATATCTTCTTCGTTAAACAAATGAAGATATCTTCTTCGTTAAACAAATGAAGATATCTTCGTTAAACAAATGAAGATATCTTCTTCGTTAAACAAATGAAGATATCTTCTTCGTTAAACAAATGAAGTTTTCTTCGTTAAACAAATGAAGATTTCTTCTTCGTTAAACAAATGAAGATATCTTCTTCGTTAAACAAATGAAGATATCTTCGTTAAACAAATGAAGATATCTTCTTCGTTAAACAAATGAAGATATCTTCTTCGTTAAACAAATGAAGATATCTTCTTCGTTAAACAAATGAAGATATCTTCTTCGTTAAACAAATGAAGTTTTCTTCGTTAAACAAATGAAGATATCTTCTTCGTTAAACAAATGAAGATATCTTCTTCGTTAAACAAATGAAGATATCTTCTTCGTTAAACAAATGAAGATATCTTCGTTAAACAAATGAAGATATCTTCTTCGTGTATTTAAGATAAATCCAAGAATATCTTCTTTATGTGCTTATAGATAACACGAGAGTATCTTCCTCCCTGTGCTCAAAGGGAACTCCAAGTCACTTCTGGGTGTACAAGACCGAAAAGTATTTAGAATTACAAAGAAATGTCACAGACAGACTGTCCAAAATAATAAAAAGTAAGGTTTGGAAGTCTTCAAGTTTTGCATATCACCTGCAACGATTTCCTGATCAACTAGGTTGTGAGATGGCATCGGACCGGGTTGCAAGAGTAGAGCAACGCTAAAAACTGGCCACAGGTAAAACACAGGGGACACTAAAATAAGAATCCTGCCAATAGGAGACTAATGCATCTTCAGAAACTAATTTAATGCACCCGGGGAGGGGTGGGGGTGTGGGGGTGTCAAGGAGGGGGTTCTAAAAGAGGTTTGGGGGTTCTAAAAGAGGTATTGGGGGGTTCTAAAAGAGGTTTGGGGGTTCTAAAAGAGGTATTGGGGGGTTCTAAAAGAGGTTTGGGGGTTCTAAAAGAGGTATTGGGGGTCCTAAAAGAGGTTTGGGGGTTCTAAAAGAGGTATTGGGGGTTCTAAAAGAGGTTTGGGGGTCCTAAAAAGGGGGTGTGGGGGTCGAGGTGGGGGTCCTCTAGTACAATAGAGTAAACTCCACAGCTCAACCAAATTACCTTTCTGTCGGACCTCAGAAATAATTTCCCCTGAGAGATAGGGATCAAGGGCAGGGAGATATTAGGGTGAGGGAAGAGGCAGCCCCTGTCGTAATGTGTCCCCTCAGGCTCACACCAAGGGGAGAAGGAAGGCAGGCAGGAAAAGGGGAGACAGCTGAGGGGAAGAGGTCACAGCAGACATGAGATAAAGAGACGAAAATGGGAAGGAATGATAAGGAAAGGAAGATAAGCGTTTATTAAAATAGAGAGTCGAGAAGTGGGGAGAGAAGAGAAAGGGGAAATAGGGAGAGGAGAGGAGAAAAGGGGAGTTACGAGTGGGGGAGACGGGGAAGAGTAAGTGGGAAGAAGAGGATTTGAGTCCCAAGATTGGAACCAAGAGAAAGAGATTCTCTTGGAGTATTAGCTAGTCACCCTTGAAGGGGCATTATCCATCACCACAACAAATTACTATATAAACACGCACTAATTACCACTTTCCCCCTTAAGGTCTGCCTACCACTTAAGGCCTACTTGAGAAGCCAATAACTCACCCCCCCCCCAACTTTAATAGGGGGAGGGCAAACCCGTAATATTTTGGTGTAAATATTCTTAAATGTCTATCTTATATTTTTCGCGTATTTCCCAGTGTCTCCTTATCTCTGTTATCCATGTCTTCGTAGGGTGGTGTCTAATCTTCTCCCATTTACCGGATACTCTCCTTTTCCTTTTCAACATTATATCCTCTTATGTCTTTCCTATTTCTTCACGTTATCTCCTTGTTTATTTATCTGTCCAGTTATCTGTCCATTTCTTGACTCTCACTCGCAATTAAGACGATGTCTTCCAGCAAATGTTTCTTATCTTCCAAGGCAAGCAAGAGCGCCTTCTTCTCTCTAAACGATGGTAATACTGTTGGTGTCTTAAACAACCACCACAATAAACAACCTTCCCCCCTCCCCCCCCCCCCCCCACTGTGTACTAAACTGCTGGGGTGCACTTTGTGGTACAGAGGAAATGTCTAACTCTAACTACTGATCAACCTTAGGATGAAACCAACAGCAATTGCCTAACGCCAAGGTACGTATGTAACTGATAGGTGAGCAGTAGGCATCAGATGAAAGGAAACGTGCACAATCGTTTCTGTCGTGACCATGGCGACCAATCACGAAGTCGGTGCAAGGTGGGTAACCGAGTCCTTAGAGTTTCTTCAATCGAAGAACACACCTTGGAATAAATATATATATGTCGTACCTAGTAGCCAGAACGCACTTCTCAGCCTACTATGCAAGGCCCGATTTGCCTAATAAGCCAAGTTTTCCTGAATTAATATATTTTCTCTAATTTTTTTCTTATGAAATGATAAAGCTACCCATTTCATTATGTAGGAGGTCAATTTGTTTTATTGGAGTTAAAATTAACGTAGATATATGACCGAACCTAACCAATCCTACCTAACCTAACCTATCTTTATAGGTTAGGTTAGATTAGGTGGCCGAAAAAGTTAGGTTAGGTTAGGTAGGTTAGGTAGTCGAAAAACAATTAATTCATGAAAATTTGGCTTATTAGGCAAATCGGGCCTTGCATAGTAGGCTGAGAAGTGCGTTCTGGCTACTAGGTACGACACATATATATATATATATATATATATATATATATATATATATATATATATATATATGTCGTACCTAGTAGCCAGAACGCACTTATCGGCCTACTATGCAAGGCCCGATTTGCCTAATAAGCCAAGTTTTCCTGAATTAATATATTTTCTCTAATTTTTTTCTTATGAAATGATTAATCTACCCATTTAATTATGTATGAGGTCAATTTTTTTTATTGGAGTTTAAATTAACGTAGATATATGACCAAACCTAACCAACCCTACCTAACCTAACCTAACCTATCTTTATAGGTTAGGTTAGGTTAGGTAGCCGAAAAAGTTAGGTTAGGAAGGTTAGGTAGTCGAAAAACAATTAATTCATGAAAACTTGGCTTATTAGGCAAATTGGGCCTTGAATAGTAGGCTGAGAAGTGAGTTCTGGCTACTAGGTACGACATATATATATATATATATATATATATATATATATATATATATATATATATATATATATTTATATATATATATATTTAGTAGATCAAGGATTATCATAGATATGTAGATAGAAGTCAGCCCCCAGCTGGGAACCTCTTCTAGTGTGTGTGTGTGTGTGTGTGTGTGTGTGTGTGTGTGTGTGTGTGTGTGTGTGTGTGTGTGTGTGTGTGTGTGTGTGTGTGTGTGTGACCTAAAGAACGGCTAGGTGGACCGCGATATTCCCTGACCAGTGGGAGGCATAACACTCAAAGTATTATCCCAGCCCCCAAGTAAGATCACCTTTATTGCTTCGTTGCCTTCGATTCGGTGCCTGTAAACCCAAAACAAAAAGTTTACCTCTCACCAATATACATAAACGGTCTGTATTGACCCGACGGCCGCTCACCCCTCCCCCCCCCTCCCCCCCTACCCATGTGTCCTGGTGTTTCTCATTGGCTTAGTTCCACACGAGCGTGGTGACACACACACACACACACACACACACACACACACACACAGGGAACGAGGGGACATGGGTGGAAACTGGAAACTCCTGATGAGTCACAGAGATGTTAGGAAGTTTTCTTTTAGCGTGAGAGTAGTGGGAAAATGGAATGCACTTGGGGAACAGGTTGTGGAAGCAAACTCTATTCATAATTTTAAAATTAGGTATGATAGGGAAATGGGACAGGAGTCATTGCTGTAAACGACCGATAGCTGGAAAGGCGGGATCCAAGAGTCAATGCTCGATCCTGCAAGCACAAATAGGTGAGTACGAATAGGTGAGTACACATACAGACAGATAGATAGATAGTTGGCCAAGTAAGGAAAATCCTGCTTGGCCAACGTAATAGAGTTCTATAACAAGATGACAACAAACAAATTGGAGAAAGAGAGAGAGAGAGAGAGAGAGAGAGAGAGAGAGAGAGAGAGAGAGAGAGAGAGAGAGAGAGAGAGAGAGAGAGAGAGAGAGAGAGAGAGAGAGAGACACTGCTTCTCATAAGCCACTGCTATGCAAACTGGAAAACGAAAAACAGCCGGGCGTCTTGGAAAGAGTTCTTAAGTAGGGGGGGAAGGAGCACCTTTCAGGAATAAGACAAAGAGTTGTACCAAGAGGAGAAATATGAGAATAGAGAGAGAGAGGGGTAATAAATGGAGTACCTCAAGGGTGGGCACCAGAGGCCCATCCTGACCCTAATACCCGAAACCGATTCAACAGAGGAAGTCAGCTCCTTCTTATCCATGTTTTCTGACGGTGCCAAGTTAATGAGGAAGATTGCAACACCATGCAGACCAAAACAGACAATCTCCAGAGATATGGATTGAGACGTGACTTCTCGAAATTTTTCTCCTGACATATTGCAAAGTTAAGAGGATTGGAATTGAAGTAGGAAGCCTTCAAATACAGCACAGAGAAGGTAACATTCTATTTCTAAAAGATAGAGAGAGACTTAGGAGTGGACATGACTCGTGGTCTGACCCCTCACAGGCCCCACTCACATCTTTGGACCAAAGAGCCAAAGCACTACCCCCGAAAGCACCAATAGGTGAGTTCACCAGCAGCATCACAAAAATTGTCATACATCATACACTGAACAATGTCTTCCTATCCTTCAGAAATTTGGACAGTGATCTCCTCCAAGTGCTCAATACATCCTCTGTGAGAGATCCATTATTGAGTGTGCTGTCCCCGCATGGAACCCTTACATATAGAAAACACAAAACCAAACCAGATGGGGTTAAAAAATATGCAACAAGATTCGTTCCTGAGCTAAACCTGTGAAGAAAGACAGTAGGAACTGGAGTTCATTACACTGGAGGAAAGAATGAATAGGGCACACACATGATAACGACGTGCCAGATACTAAGAGGAATTGACACAAAAGATATAGAGGCAATGTTTAAGATCAGTCAAAGTAGAATAAGAGGCCTTAATTTCACTACTTGTGGTCGAAAGGCAGGACTTAAGAGGCCCTCCCTTCGACCCTGCAAGCACAAATAGGCGAATAGAACTAGGTGAGTAGACACAAACACATTTCGGGCCAACATAAGAAAGAGCTTGGCTGGTCAGGCTTCAGTGCTGGTATCACGAGGAATCAGTTGCCCTCATAACCAGCCCTGGCAAACGTTTCTGTCACCCTGGCAAACGTTTCTGTCACCCTGGCAAACGTTTCTGTCGATCGCGGCGCCTCAGACTCCCCCAATGTCCAGACAACACCAAAAAGCCTCCAAAGGGCCTTCAAGGATTCGAGGCTCAAGTGCTTTCAAAAGCGATTCACTTAAGCTTTTTACCTCCAGCTGTGGAGAACTGAAAATCAATGTCGAATGGCATCCCATTGATTGTTTCTTACCTCTTACCTCTTGTTCCTTTCTTGAAGAGGTTCAGCCCAGAGGAGCAGAGTTGATGAAGCCTGAGAGAGCCTTCAGATAGTCCTTAGAACATCATTCAATGTTGATTAGGGGGCGTTTAGAGGGATTGTAACAGATTTAAATAGTAATGCACTTGACTGATTGGAGGAATAATTCGATTGTTTTTTCTGGCATGATTGTGTGTTTTAGTTGCCCTAACAGCCAATTAAGCGACGAAGGGAACCAGGTTTCAAACCTAAGTTCCAGAGTCACTAACTCATGGCACTCTAATAGGAAACCGCTCACTAATCTTGTTTACAGCCTCCTACTCCACTCTTGTTTACAGCCTCCTACTCCACTCTTGTTTACAGCCTCCTACTCCACTCTTGTTTACAGCCTCCTACTCCACTCTTTGTTTACAGTCTCCTACTCCACTCTTGTTTACAATCTCCTACTCTACCCTTGTTTACAGCCTCCTACTCCACTCTTTGTTTACAGTCTCCTACTCCACTCTTGTTTACAATCTCCTACTCTACCCTTGTTTACAGCCTCCTACTCCACTCTTGTTTACAATCTCCTACTCCACTCTTTGTTTACAGCCTCCTACTCTACCCTTGTTTACAGCCTCCTACTCCATTCTTTGTTTACAGCCTCCTACCCCACTCTTGTTTATAATCTCCTACTCCACCTGTGTCATTGTTTTCCCATCCCCCCCCCACCGACTCCAAATTTCGCGTGTAGTCTGCGTATATCTCCGGGTTATACAATCGGGTCAATTGTTTACAGCCAATTTTCTTCGCGTTAAAATTCAAATCCGCAAAATTTTACAGATAAATGTAGGATTTTAATGGCGATATCACCTTAGTTGATTGAGAATTGTATGAATACATAGTTTAATAATATTAATTAGAGATTCAAGCCACTCTTCCTGTCAGGCTCGGTGGCTTGGGTGTCCGCACCGCCACCCAAATTGCTGTCCCAGCCTTCCTGTCTTCCTCCTCAGCATCAGATGACCTGGTTAAGGAAATTCTACCTGACACCCTGAGTGATGTAGCGGGGATACAGGACCCCCACTACACGGAATGCGACACGAAATGGGGTGCCATGACAGACCCAGCACTCAGACCAGCCATGCCGAAAGCCAAGAAACAATCCAGTTGGGACAGCCCCATTGTAGACAAAGAAGCCACAGCTTTGCTGGAGGCAGCAACAACCCCCAGTGATCGTGCACGCCTCACAGCTGTGCAGGCTCCCCATGCAGGGGACTTCCTTCTGGCAGTCCCTATGTCTGCGACAGGCACACGTCTTGATCCGCAGGAGCTCCGTATTGCAGTCGCTCTCCGCCTTGCTGCCCCTATCCACACTGTTCACAGGTGTATTTGCGGCGAGGCAGATGCTGACGAATATGGATTGCATGGCCTGCACTGTGGAAAATCGGGTGGTTGGCACACTAGACACGACGAAGTCAACGACATCATTAAAAGAAGCCTTGCCTCTGCTCAGTGTCCAGCGGAGAGAGAGCCCCGCAACCTACTGAACCGTGACTCTGTTAGCTTTGCCGGCCGACCAGACGGAATCACACTGCGTCCGTGGAAGGGTGGCAGGCAGTTAGCATGGGACTATACTTGCGTATCCACCCTGGCAACGACATACATCACTCTCTCTGCCGGCACGGCGGGAGCCGCAGCGACACACAGAGAAAAACAAAAGTCAGTCAAGTACAGGCAATTAGATCAAAGGTACAATTTCGTTCCAATAGGGTCTGAGACCCTAGGCCCATGGGGTGAGAGTGCAAGAAGGTTTCTTAAGGATCTTGGTTCCAAGCTCATTGACACCACAAGAGACCCTAGAGCAGCAAGTTTTCTCTTTCAGCGCCTCAGTGTCGCGATCCAGAGGGGAAATGCCCGCTGCATCCTCGGTTCCTGCCCGGCGTCGGAGGAGTTCGAGGAAATCTACAGCCTCTAGGAAGCGAACTTTTTCTTGTGTCCTCTTAATGTTTATTTTTTGTATAAAATCAGATATGTAACTGTATAACCTTGCATAATAAAGTGTACATCATATATATATATATATATATATATATATATATATATATATATATATATATATATATATATATATATATATATATTACTAGCATTAAATAGGTACTTGGGAGTTAGTCAGCTGTCACGGGCTGCTTCCTGGGGGGTGGGGGGGGGGTGGAGTGCCGCGGGGACACTAAAGCCCCGTAATCATCTCAAGATAACCTCAAGATAACCTCTAGCTGAAAGAAGGGGGGGGGGACCCTGTAAATAAAAAAAAGCGAAGCAAATACATTCATTTGTTCAAAAACATTCATTTGTTCAAAAACATTCATTTGTTCAAAAACATTCATTTGTTCAAAAACATTCATTTGTTCAAAAACATTCATTTGTTCAAATACATTCATAACAAAAAAGACTGAAAATGTGAAAAACAAAAAATTCCTTCATAGAAAACCTCGGATAATAGGAAGTAGCAACCAAAAGGAGGAGAAAATAGCAATAAAGGAAAAGTTTATGGAAATAGCGAGAAAATCAATTTGTTTACATAAAAATGTATGGGAGATAAGAGCGCTGAGAGGGAGAGAATAGGAGAAATCCATTACGAAGGAGGACCAGGAGAGTGGTGTTGGGGAGCTTACGGGGAGAGAGAGAGAGAGAGAGAGAGAGAGAGAGAGAGAGAGAGAGAGAGAGAGAGAGAGAGAGAGAGAGAGAGAGAGAGAGAGAGAGAGAGAGAGAGAGAGACTGAGAGGTTTCCCCTCTCTTGCCTTACATGGCAATAGAGGGGAATCCTTCTGAGGATTGACTGTTGACGGAGAGGGGAGAGGTAGTGAGGAAGAGAGAGATGGAGACGGAAGAGGGTTACCCCTGCTCCTCCAGCTGTCGTTCCAGCTGTTACTCCTGCTCCTCCAGCTGTCGTTCCAGCTGTTACCTCTCCTACTCCAGCTGTCGTTCCAGCTGTTACTTCTGCTCCTCTAGCTGTCGTTCCAGCTGTTACCCCCCCCTGGTTCTCCTGCTGTCGTTCCAGCTGTTTCTCCTGCTCCTCTAGCTGTCGTTCCAGCTGTTACCCATGCTTCTCCTGCTGTCGTTCCAGCTGTTACCCCTGCTTCTCCTGCTTGTCGTTCTAGCTGTTACTCCTGCTCCTCTAGCTGTCGTTCCAGCTGTTACCCCTGCTTCTCCTAGCTGTCGTTCCAGCTGTCACCTCTCTTCCTCCAGCTGTCGTTCCAGCTGTTACCCCCCTGCTCCTCCAGCTGTCGTTCCAGCTGTCGTTGCTGCTGCCGCTGATGAGTCTGACTTGGTATTACGGTCTGTAAGAGGAACGACAACACGACAACACAGTTTCCGCTCGTCCAACTGTCCTTCCTGCCACTGTTGCTTGCTGTTGCTTGCTGTTGCTTGCTGCTGTTTGCAATACCGGTTATATTGCAGTTCAATTGTTGAGGCTGATGACGACTCTTGCATTGTTAGCGTCCTCGTTACCGACGTCAATATCAACTCAATTGCCTTGTCCGCCCCTGTGCTGTTTCTCTTTTGAACAGCTTGGTTATTTATCTGTTTACCAATATATGTATATATATATATATATATATATATATATATATATATATATATATATATATATATATATATATATATATATATATATATATATATATATATATATATATACATATATGCAACAATGATCACAAAAACACTGATTTAAGTATGCGGAAAAACGACATGTGAGAAAAATGCTAAATGCGAGAGAATGCTAAACGCGTTTTTGGCTTAAATCCTCTTTATCAGAGCAAAGTAGAATGAATGAATCAAACTTTGATTTATTCTACTTTGTTGCTGTCCAAAGTGGAACTTTTCTCTTACGCGGAAACCGAATTTGCCCTTAACCAAATTGGGTTTCTTCACAACATGTTTTGACAGCTGCTTGGACTGATTACTGTCAGCTTTGGTCATAAAATGTTGTAAATCATTAACATTGTCTTGTAAGCTTGGTCTAGGTGTTATGATCACGACCTTAGCGATACAACATGTGCTGGGGGGGATTACGTAAGTTGGTGGCAATATATATGCTTTCAGTGCAACAGCTTTACGGCCAAAGTTTTGGCTTGCAACATAATCTCGTTGCAGCATGCATTAGTACCAATGCATTAGGGAAGCATAATTTGCTCCGAACATGGTTAAAGCCTCCAACATAACCGGATTACATCATGTTTAGGGCATGAGAGATCACACATGACTTACCACACTAAAATGTAATGTTATTTCTTTTTTGTTAATGTGGGAGCAGGGTTAATTAGGAGTGACATGATTAGTGTCATGGGGAACAGTACTATAGCTCCTGGCACCGGCCCCGCCCTTGGTGCCGTAGTTAAGCAAGTGGGGAATGGGCCGTCTCTCTCTCTCTCTCTCTCTCTCTCTCTCTCTCTCTCTCTCTCTCTCTCTCTCTCTCTCTCTCTCTCTCTCTCTCTCTCTCTCTCTCTCTCTCTCTCTCTCTCTCTCTCTCTCTCACACTCACACTCACTCTCTCTCTCTCTCTCTCTCTCTCTCTCTCTCTCTCTCTCTGTCGGGGATTTGAGTCAGCCGCACTGGACTGGATGTCATATGAAATGTATGTTAGAACTGGCTGTAAGGAGGGAGGGAGGTAGAATTGTCCGATTAGGTAGAATTGCCTGTAGGGAGAGAGGGAGGTAGAATTACCCGTAGTGAGGGAGTTAAAATTACCTGTTAGGGAAGGAGTTAGAATTGGCTGTTAGGTAAAATTACCTGTAGGGAGAGAGGGAGTGAGGGAGGGATACAGACGATGTGGAGAGCGATGGAAGATGGAAATTGGATTTGCTTCTGGTTATTCTAACCTCGTCAGCTCGAAACTGTCAGAATAGAGAACAAATTCGATGCACTAAGTGGTGAAGTGGTGGAGGCAGACTGCTTTTGGCAGTTTCAGATGTGGACAAGAAAAGATCCTGTACACCAGTTGATTGAACGTCGACAGGCGGGACCAAAGAGCCAAAGCTCAAATCCCGCAAGCACAACTAGGTGAGTACACATTATTCTGTGTAAAGTGCAGGAGATAGATATCACAGAGATAATAACAGAGCACGAGGAAAAGATAACGAACGGACAAAAGATACGTAACGAACGGACAGCGTGGATTTAGTCACGCCTAACGAATCTGATCGACGTCAATGACAAGTTACCTAAACAATACACACAGAAATCACAATAGCGTGATGCATCAAATGAACAAATCCACAAGAGCCGTGACGAGGGTTCGAACCTGCGTCCGAGAGGATCCCAGACGCTGCCTTTACCTAAACAATCTACCTAAATTGTCAAAAGGCATTCGATACTCTTCCTCACGGAAGACTGTGTACAAAAAGGCCAATGCCAGCTGGGGTAACTGGGGAGACACAGTACCTAAAAGGCACGGAACGAAAAAGTAACAGTCAGAGAGATTTGGAGCAGGAAGAGTGTGACGGCCGGGCGGGGTCCCCCAAGGAACTATCCTGGAACTACTACTATTACTAGTAGTAGTAGTAGTAGTAGTAGTAGGCATCCATCAGTCTCAGGAGACTATGCGCTCTGGTTGTCGGTCTGGAGTGGCCTCATCCACGGCGCAAAGCCAGGAGTAGGTTCATACGAGAGGGGAGAAGCTGTTACCCATGCAGCAGGTCCCCCTACTCTACTACTTTTCCTATTTTATGTCAATTACCAACCCGAGGGGAATGAGGCCGAATACGTCAATGTTTTCAGACCACGCGGGGGCATACATAAACTGCGTGACATCGACAGCATACGTTAGACCAATGATAGAATATGCAGCATCGGCCTAGAACCCACCATAAAATCAAAACTGAAAATAAAACTTAGAGACTTGCAACGGGATTAGTGCCAGGATTAAACACTGATAAGTGAACGCGGCTGCAACATTGTTATGCAAGAGAACGCGCGCTCCATCACGAACAGTGCCGTTGATCATGACCTAATATTCATGCCTGAACGTCACCTCCTACTATGGCTCCGGATAAAACGCTAATAACTCCCCCATCCCGGTAATGCTCCGGATAAAACGTCGATACCTCCCCTATCGCTGAGGATAAAGCGACAAGAACACATTGAAAAGCGTATAACAGAATGAGATGTTCTCGCGTCCCTCAGCGCTGAACCCTCGTGTTATGGTGATAACATGAGGGTGATCGTGTTATCACCATAGCACGATATCACCATACAACGCTATCGTATGATGATAGCACATGTTCATGGCATAAGAATCACTGGTATTGGCAGAGCCGGGCGTTGGATAACTCAAAGCAACCTTGCTTTCGATCTGCTATCTCGAGGTTATCTTGAGATGATTTCGGGGCTTTTTAGTGTCCCCGCGGCCCGGTCCTCGACCAGGCCTCCACCCCCAGGAAGCAGCCCGTGACAGCTGACTAACACCCAAGTACCTATTTTACTGCTAGGTAACAGGGGCATAGGGTGAAAGAAACTCTGCCCATTGTTTCTCGCCGGCGCCTGGGATCGAACCCAGGACCACAGGATCACAAGTCCAGCGTGCTGTCCACTCGACCCGACCGGCCGACGCTTCCAAACGTAACCCAAATTTGTACACAGCTTTTTCCAATAGACACATTTACCATACATTTCTGTCCTTGTTTCTTAATCCAACACAAGAACTCCGTCGTTCTTGAGCGAATTTGTCGAATTTGCTTCCCCTACCTCGTCCCCTTTACTCGTGTACTCTTACTCCTCCTCCTCCTCCTCCTTCTTCCGTTCCTCCCTCCCACTGGGGGACCTCGGACCCAAAATTGCGGAAAAATGAAGGAAAAACATTTGTCGTCTTGTGTGGAAAAACAGGAGTCGTTGAGCCTTGCATAACGCGGCTGTGTCGTGTCAGTCATCTCGTCTGTGTCGGTCGCTAGGGGACACACCTGGAGAATGTTGCTCACCTCCTGTCTGTCTGTCTCTGTTTCTCTGAGTACTTTTAAGTCAGTTGCCCCCTTCTTTCTGTCTAACTCGTTCTCTTTGAGCGCATGATAACATGTTCCCGTTTTCTGTTTGGGCTTGAAGTAGTACTTTCTCTCTCTCTCTCTCTCTCTCTCTCTCTCTCTCTCTCTCTCTCTCTCTCTCTCTCTCTCTCTCTCTCTCTCTCTCTCTCTCTCTCTCTCTCTCTCTCTCTAACAGGACACACTTTAACACGCTCGTACCTTTATCCCAACCCTCTTTAACCTCACATGGTCAATGCCTTCTCCACCTCAGATATCTCCATGTTAACCTTATTTTCCCAGTTAAAAACACCGTGTGTGTGTGTGTGTGTGTGTGTGTGTGTGTGTGTGTGTGTGTGTGTGTGTGTGTGTGTGTGTGTGTGTGTGTCTTGTTATCACTTGTGCTTATTGGTACATTCGGTGAATTAGTCATTAGGTTGTGGTGACCTACTGCTTGCTGGTAGTACTCCTGTAGACGGTCTCTGGCGCCGGAAGACGGTCTCTGGCGCCGGAAGACGGTCTCTGGCGCCGGAAGACGGTCTCTGGCGCCGGAAGACGGTCTCTGGCGCCGGAAGACGGTCTCTGGCGCCTGAAGACGGTCTCTGGCGCCTGAAGACGGTCTCTGGCGCCGGAAGACGGTCTCTGGCGCCGGAAGACGGTCTCTGGCACCGGAAGACGGTCTCTGGCACCGGAAGACGGTCTCTGGCGCCGGAAGACGGTCTCTGGCGCCTGAAGACGGTCTCTGGCGCCGGAAGACGGTCTCTGGCGCCGGAAGACGGTCTCTGGCGCCGGAAGACGGTCTCTGGCGCCAGAAGACGGTCACTAGCACCTGAAGATAATCTCTACCCCCTCAGTCTCTAACAATAAATGACAAAAATTAGATAATGATGTTCTAAAACAAACACCAATAATCAATTCAGGTTTCACATCAACGTCGAGTTAAAGATGCAGTGTTTGCTGTTAGTTCTCAGAGAACATCTTCAACGGCTGTTATTCACCTGTTTTCCCGTTTTCAACAGTTGTTTTTTCATCTGATTCTCGTTTTCAACAGTGGTTTTTTCATCTGATTCCCGTTTTCAACAGTTGTTTTTTTCATCTGATTCCCGTTTTCAACAGTTGTTTTTTCATCTGATTCCCGTATTCAACAGCTGTTTTTCCACCAGTTTCCAAATTTCAATCCGTATTTTTTATCTGTTTGCCGTTTTCAGCAGCTGTTTTTCACGGGCTACTGTTTTTAACAGTTGTTTTTCACCTGTTTCCTGTTTTTAATAGAAACTGTTCACTTGTTTGCCTGTTTCGGTAGCTGTTTTTTCACATGTTCTCTGTTTTGAACACCTGTTTTTTTTCCACCTATTTCTCGTTACTCAGTAAGGTGGGAAGAAGCAGGACGGATATACTACGTATTTCTCTCTCTCTCTCTCTCTCTCTCTCTCTCTCTCTCTCTCTCTCTCTCTCTCTCTCTCTCTCTCTCTCTCTCTCTCTCTCTCTCTCTCTCTCTCTCTCTCTCTCTCTCTCTCTCTCTCTCTCTCTCTCTCTCTCTCTCTCTCTCTCTCTCTCTCTCTCTCTCTCTCTCTAGTGCCTCCATCTTCATCAGAGACACTAGCAAGGACAACAAAAACATTAATCACAAGGGGAAGGTACAATGATGAACCTATGACATCCCCTCCCCACCTACCCCTCACTCCCCAAAGCCATCACAGCCTGGACGCCCTACGCGCCCCGCTATTGATGCCTATTTACCACTGTTTACCCCAAAGGGGACACCACCCCGGTTAATCTTCCTCCTGCTCCCAAAATCGATAGATCTCTGACACCAGCACAGGACTCGGCCAATTATACGAGTTAATCTTTTATGCAGGGGGAAGGACACAGATTGCTTTTACGGAGGTATATATATATATATATATATATATATATATATATATATATATATATATATATATATATATATATATGTGTGTGTGTGTGTGTGTGTGTGTGTGTGTGTGTGTGTGTCAGACCACGAAGGAAGGATCATCTGAAGATCCTTATTCTACATCCTTCTGAAGATGTACTATTAAATACGAAAGTACTTAAGGAAATTCGTGTCTTAATCCTTCCTCCGTGGTCTGACACTGTCACATTGCTCATCACGTGTTAATTTCTTCGTGATTTACACACACAAGAAGCGTGTACTCACCTAGTTGTACTCACCTAGTTGTGCTTGCGGGAGTTGAGCTTTGGCTCTTTGGTCCCTGCCTCCCAACCCTCAATCAACGTGTGTGGCTCCATATGTACAGGGACGTTGACGAGTCATTGAATCTGCTAAATAAGTCTAAGGAAAACATAACCTGTATTTCAGGACTTAATGAAAATGGCAGAGGGTGGGTTAGGGGGGTTGCTATATATGCCGATATTTCTTAAAGTGTGGCATAGGTATCAACCCCGGCTGACCTAATGACACTCCCATACCCCCTATGTGTCATCTTGGAGAAGTTTGGCTAAGGCTAGCCTCGACCACCTACATGGCCTCGAACCGTAAACAGAAACAACAAACATATATTCCATTCCATTGACAAACGATATATCCCAAAATACCACCCATATGTACATTTTTTGACTAATTACAAGAATTTAAAATATCAAAGAGAAAGTGTGATTAGGGTCATTTACATCAGTGTGAGGGAGCCGAAGAGTAGTAAATATAGATAAGGGTAAATCCCCCTCTTTCTTATTTGGGTAAATCCCCCCCTTCTCATTCTCTGAAATCCCCCCTTTCCTTTTAAGAATAAACCAAGCAGCGAGCCCAGTCCTTGAGAACACGTAATGGGGCAAATCCAGCCAGCTACTTAACAGAATGGAACGCTAGATGTTACGGCGGTCAGGAGGGTCATCAATTACCTGCACACGGAGATCCGGAAAACGAATCCAGAGGGGAGAAAACCCACACTTTAATTGATGGCTTCCGGGGGGGGGGGGGGTCGGCCCTGGCGCGGGGGGTCTCTTCTGGAGGTGACGTGTCCCCCCCGGGACGCTGCGGGTGTCACCTCAGCCTCCATGCACCCTCTTGCTGTCAACATCAAAAGGATACGAAACCCTTTTATCTGTATTTTTTTTTATCTTTTATATCTCGCTAAGTATTACCATATGTAATAATAATAATATTTATTATTTATTTTTTGTTATTTATGGTGTTTTCTGCCTGTTTTATGCAC
>NC_091240.1:8150969-8168469 GCF_040958095.1 Procambarus clarkii
GAGTACTCTCCTTAAGGGTGACCCTTGTCTCGTGGCCTGGGGAGGGGGGGAGAGCTTTGATAAAGGAGGGAAATGGAGAATTTGTTGTAAGGTGTGAGAAGGGTAGAAAGAAGAAATAATGTGGCGAAAGCGCTAGGCCAATATATATATATATGGTTATCAAGCACATGTGGGAAATGCCAGGACGACAGGATAAGTGGGTGGGGGATTGGTCGGCAGCACAACTCAAGACGCTCAGTCAGTACGAGCTTGACTGTGGTTGTTATAACAAGTGAACATCATTCCATATTAACCTTAAGTCATTCGTCTCTGCGCCGACTGACTCAGAGAGAGAGAGAGAGAGAGAGAGAGAGAGAGAGAGAGAGAGAGAGAGAGAGAGAGAGAGAGAGAGAGAGAGAGAGAGAGAGAGAGAGAGAGGGAGAGAGAGAGACAGAGAGAGAGAGAGAGAGAGAGAGAGAGAGAGAGAGAGAGAGAGAGATAAACCTCTCCACAGTATTTCTCTCAATCAATGATACACACATATACCTAAACACTCAAAATCTCAAGTCATTTTCACATCAAGTTGCAATCACATGATTCCTGTCCATTATATTCACCTCATGATGAGGTCTTGAAGAAGGTGAGTATATAGGTGACCCATACCCACCCTATCATAATGCACCTTTGTTACCTTCTTTGATGAATATATAAGAACATAAGAACATAAGAACAAAGGTAACTGCAGAAGTTCACCAGACCACACACTAGAAATTGAAGGGACGACGACGTTTCGGTCCGTCCTGGACCATTCTCAAGTCGATAGTGTGTGGTCTGGTCAACATACTTCAGCCACGTTATTGTGACTCATCGCCTGCAACTGCAGAAGGCCTATTGGCCCATACGAGGCAGCTCCTATTCTATAACCACCCATATATATTCTGGCTTTGAATTTATATAATTTATATGTGCTTCATAATTACATAACATGTTCCATCGTACGATTGTCTCGTGATAAAATGGAGTTACCCAATTCACGTTACTTCGTACGGCATGATTCGGAACAATTTGGAATTTTGTTGTTTCTTGACCAATACCTCACTAGGAAAATCGGTCTGTTTGGACACAAAAACACACATCTAGTCACAAAGTACATAACTGTAGCACTTGGACATAACTGTAACCCATTTGATACAGTTTAGTGGCCATCTTGTATTCTTGGCTACATAATGCTGTAATTTATTTTCCCAGACTATCGACAACTATTTTATTTTTTGTGATGATTTTGAGACCAGAAAAGCTGAATCAGGCTTATCTTGAGGTGATTTCGGGGCTTTAGTGTCCCCGCGGCCCGGTTCTCGACCAGGCCTCCACCCCCCAGGAAGCAGCCCGTGACAGCTGACTAACTCCCAGGTACCTATTTACTGCTAGGTAACAGGAGGGCATCAAGGTGAAAGAAACTCTGCCCATTGTTTCTCGCCGGCGCCCGGGATCGAACCCGGGACCACAGGATCACGCGTGCAGTGTTCTGTCCGCTCAGCCACCGGCTCCCCACCGGCTTCACCAGAACAATATCCTCTGGAGCATATTTTCCCTCACATATATGGTCAGAAACCACTGCATCAGACGTCTGATAGCTGCAGAGGCAGGACCCAAGAGCCAATGCTCGACCCCCTGGCATAGTTAAGAAAGTACTATGACGCACAGAACCCAACTACCTGTAGGAACCAATGAAAGTTCTTGAATTCCTTCATTACTGGCTCTCTCGGGCCCGTTTCTGCACGAGAAGTAGGTTCGAATCCCCTGTAATACTTCTCATGGGGAAACGGAGAACAGGGGATTCGAACCGCTTTACGGAGTTTGAAGTGGGAGATTTGAGGACGGGAAAAGATTTCAGGGCAATGGGAAACGAAGAGGGAAGTGGTGTGTGTGTGTGTGTGTGTGTGTGTGTGTGTGTGTGTGTGTGTGTGTGTGTGTGTGTGTGTGTGTGTGTGTGTGTGTGTACTCACCTAGTTGTGCTTGCGGAGGTTGAGCTCAGGCTCTTTGGGCCCGCCTCTCAACTGTTAGTCAATCCACTGATTCTTTTCACACACACACACACACACACACACACACACACACACACACACACACACACACACACACACACACACACACACACACACAGGAAGCAGCACGTAGCAGCTGTCTTAACCCCCAGGAACCTATTTACTGCTAGGTGAACAGGGAAATCAGATGAAAGGGAGCTTTCTGACAACTCTTATGAACCCTAACATTAGTTAAGAAAAAGAGAGAGAGAGAGAGAGAGAGAGAGAGAGAGAGAGAGAGAGAGAGAGAGAGAGAGAGAGAGAGAGAGAGAGACAGAGAGACAGACAGACAGACAGACAGACAGAGAGACAGACAGACAGACAGACAGACAGACAGACAGACAGACAGACAGACAGACAGACAGACAGACAGACAGACAACATGTGAGGCTAACTTCCGTGTAGAGATCGAGATAAGAAAAATAAAATCTCTCTCCAGCTTAGGCTGCCTGACAAAAAAAAAAACAATAACAAACGTGAACTAATACGAGATACAACTTGTTCCAAACCTGAATGGGAATCCTCTCTAGTGTGAAAGTGTGAACAAACTCCTATAACAACCCACAAGATATCAAAGGAAACTGACAAGAGTGAACAGCAAGGCATCAGAGTGAGTAACACCAGGAGAAGCGGGTGGAAGCCGTGGACACAGATGAGTCTGAGAGTTGCAGGGGAAAAAAACTTTTTAAAGCCTTAAAGTCCCAAGAAAATGCAATGGACTACATGAGGTGATCACTCTTGAGGCAAATTCAATAAACAGCTTTCATGGGAAAATACGAAGAGAGACCGTTGTAATGATATTCACTCGATTAATTTACGGGGGAATGGATAAGGAGCTATTGCTTAAACCTCTAAACTCAATTATGTGATTACACACACACACACACACACACACACACACACACACACACACACACACACACACACACACACACACACACACACACTCACACACACACACATATAGTAAATAGGTACCTGGGAGTTAGACAGCTGCTACGAGCTGCTTCGTAGGGATAAGACACATAAAGACTGCGGGGACTTTAATTGCCTAAGGGTAGCCAGCACGGGCAATGTGAGAGAATATTATTAGCTAATTCAGTATATAATATTAAAATCAGACATGATAAAATAAAGATTCGCAAGTCACTTAATTAAGCTGACCAATTGAAAATGCAGTGATGAGGAGCAATGCTCGACTCTCCGGGGCACCTTTAGGTGAATACATTCAGGAGGGCACAGGCTTCTACACAACAAGGTTGTAACCCACGTCACTCTTAACGCTACGTTTAATAAAGGTTATTTTACTTGACTTTAGTCACGCCAAGGCTGGTTAGTGCAGGGCGTCAGTACGACATGTCGATATTCTGTTAACTTGTTTTAACCGAGATCCTTGTCTTGTTAATGGTGGGGGGGGGGGGGGGTACGGTGCTTATGGGGCTTATTAGGCTAGGGAGGAGGGTGTGTGTGTGTGTACTCATCTATTTGTGCATGCAGGATTGCACTCTAGCTCTTGGACCCCGGTTTTGTAGCCGTTGGTTGTCTATTGCAATGACTCCTCTCTATCATACCTACTTTTAAACTTATGAATGGAGTTAGCCAATACAATCTGCTCCTTTAGGTCATTCCATTTACTCACTTCCCTTACGCTAAAATAAAACTTTCTAACATCTCTATGATACATCTGAGTCTCAAGCTTCCATTCGGGCCCCCTTGTTCTGTTGTTATTCATTGTAAAGATTTCCCTGTTTCCACCCTTGTCAATCCCTCTAAGTATTTTATATGTCTGCATCATGTTTTTTTTTCTCCCTCCTCCTTTCCAACGTCGTCAGGTTTAGTTCCTTCAGTCTGTCTTCGTACCTCATCCCTCGCAGCTCTTTGACGAGTCTCGTTGCAAACTTCTGCACCTTTTCGAGCTTCCTTATGATTTTTTAAGATGGGGGCTCCACGATGGGACTTCATACTCTAAGACTGGACTCAATAAGTTCAAGTATGTTTATTGAGACAAGAAAGAACACTGGCCTCACATAGTCTGTGTATCATAGTCATGATAAAGTGATTTAAAAACCTCCTTATTCAAGTTTCTGAAGGATAGTTCTGACCTTTTGCCAGAGTCAAAAAGTATGAGTATGAGGCTGACGTTATTTTATTTATATGAGTCCTCTGGAGTTAGGTTTGTGTTATGTCCACTTCCAGGTCTTTTTCTCTAGAAGTTATAGGGAGGTAGTTTCCCTTCATCGTTTATTGACTTTTCGGTCTCCTGGCTCCTGTCCCTCATTTCCATCACCATGCACTTGCTAATGTTGAACCCTAGCAGCCATTTCTCGTACTATCTCTGCAACCTGTTCAAGTCATCCTGGAGAATCTTACAATCCTCATCTTGTCTCAACCCTCCTCAATTAGTTTTGCATCTTCTGCATACATTGACATAAAAGACTCAACTTCTGCAGTCAAGTCCATTTACATAAATAAAGAATAGAATGGGTCCCAGCACAGATCCTTGACACACCCCGCTTGTTACTCTAGTCCGACTCCTCGCCTGTCACTGTCACTCTTTGACACCTGTCTGTCAGGTAATTCCTTACCCATGATAGTGCATTTCCGTCTACTCCCGCCTGCCTCTTAAGTTTGTATAATAGCCTTCTGTGTGGTACAGTATCAAAGGCTTTTAGGCAGTCCAGAAATATCCAATCTGCCCATCCTTCTCTGTCTTGTCCTTATTTTCGTTACCTCGTCATAACACTCCAGGAAGTTCGTCAAGCACGATTTCCCTGCTCTAAAGCTGTGTTGTAGTTTACTTACAAACCCAATTTTTTCTAAGTGTGCAACTAGTCTTAGCCTTATAATTCTTGCAAGTACTTCGCAAAGGATGCTTGTGAGCAACACTGGTCTGTAGTTAAGTGTAAGTGTAAGTTAAGTGTAGTTGAAGTGTGTGTGTGTGTACTTACCCAGTTACTTACCTAGTTGTGCTTGCGAGGGTTGAGCTCTGGCTCTTTGGTCCCGCCTCTCAACTGTCAATCAACTAATGTACAGGTTCCTGAGCCTACTGGGCTCTATCATATTTACTCTTGAAGCTGTGTATGGATTCTGCCTGTGTATGAGTGTGTGTGTGTGTGTGTGTGTGTGTGTGTGTGTGTGTGTGTGTGTAAGGATTATGCGCTTGGAACGGAGATAAGGAGAAAGATGAAGAAAATGAAGAACAATAGGAGGAGAAAATGGATAATAAATATGTAGAAGGGAAGAGCAGGGAAGGAAGAGGAGGATAAGCCAGAATGATTATATAAAAAGGAAATGGAGAGGCAATGAATGGCACAGAAGGAGAGAGAAATACTTTTTCCATTCTTCCTTTTCCAGGCAAGTAATAAGGGAGAGGGAGGCGGTGGGAAAGAAGGAAGGAGAGACACCATCAAAGGGATAGATCAAAGACTTTAATAACCACCCCTCAAGCCAGTGATCCTTTCCTCCCTCCTGGAACAACGTCACTCCATCAACTCCATCACAAACTCTAGGGAGTGGGCAGACAAATGGCTGTTTGAGTTCAACTCGTGAAGTGTAAGGTAATAAACAGGGGGAAGGGGTATAAGGAATAGTATAACAGATGCAGTCTTCAAAATAGGTAACTACAGGACTGAAAAAGGAACAAGATTTAGGAGTGGGTATATTTGAAGCACAAATGCCTGAAGGGGGGAGGTATACCCGCCCAGGTAACACCAGGGGAAAGTATACCCCCCCCCCCCTGTGTCTTAGTATGTGTCAATACCGTTAGTTTTGTGAATGATTAGTAATCAAAATTTGATCATCCGCATTTTTATTATAAATTTTTTTTTATATTTTTTATAACTATATCCACTGATGAATTTGTTATATATATATATATATATATATATATATATATATATATATATATATATATATATATATATATATATATATATATATAGCTAGTCAAGCTATATTTGATTAGCTATATTGCTAATTTATTTATTTCTATAGCTAATCAAGGTATATTTTTTATTTCTACAGCAATATAAGCTATAAATGTTAGAGTTATATTTATATAGCTAATCAAGCTACATATTACTATAAAGTTATGGCATTTACTGTTACTATATAAATGCTACTATTGCTGATAATAATAATAATAATAATAATAATAATAATAATAATAATAATAATAATAATAATAATAAGAAGAAGAAGAAGAAGAAGAAGAAGAAGAAGACATAATAATATAATGAGTAAACGGAATTCATTTGATGCGTTTTCCCTATTTTCTTATTTTCAAAGGTTTTCGAGACCACTCAGAATGAGTGAAATATTTTGATTCAAAAGGCAGCAGGAGGAAACTTTCTCCCGGTATTTAAGTCGATGGACTTCTGAGAGAGAGAGAGAGAGAGAGAGAGAGAGAGAGAGAGAGAGAGAGAGAGAGAGAGAGAGAGAGAGAGAGAGAGAGAGAGAGAGAGAGAGAGAGAGAGAAGTTATTATAATTTTCATTGTAAAAGGAAGTTATATATACACCAAGTATATCTTGGTACTTTGAACTGATGTCTGGCGGTGAGTCTATTGGTCAAATCGACATGATTCTCGCGAATGATTTCTGCCTTTCAACCTCTATCTGCCTCACACTTCTTTCCTGTATCTCTTCTAATCTTCCCTAATGTATCTTTTAATCTTCTAATGTATATCTTCCTAATTCTCCCCTCCTCCTCCTCTCTATATCCTCTCTCATATGTCGGCAAACTTTCTCCCTCGCTGCATCTCAACTCTCCTCTTACCAATGTGTCCACTTTCAATCTCAGTCTACCATCCATCCTCACTATCCCAACCTTTCTATCCCACAGCCTCTCAACCTTTTCCCTATTCGTAACCTCTCGTCCCTGCTCAATCCTGCATCCACCGCCCATTTGTAACCCACGCCACTGTAGTCAAATTAGACTGGAGTAATCTGAAGATTCATGAAACAGTGTCCAAGATGAGCCTCAAGATGCTAAAGTCAACACCAATGCTGATTGAGTCACAGGTAAATTAGAGGAAATAAATGGAATAATAAAAAGGAAAATTGAGTGATAATGAAACCAAAGTCATTGATGTGATTTTTTGGCTGTAATATTTCCAGAGGGAAATATTGCAGCCGAAAATAATAATATTGTGTGGTAGTTCATCAATCCACACTAAAGTGAGGATTGATGAACTACAAGATGGTAGTGCAAATGGATAGACAGACTACATCACTAGGACTCGGATACAGATGGAAAAGATAAATTGATCCTGGTTAAATTGATCCTACAATCCCCCCCCCCCTCCAAGCAAACAACAAAGGACCCAGACAGGAATACGAAGATACCAACAAAGATTGCATGCATAAATGTACGAGAGTGAGAGCAACAACAGCAGCACACTTGAGGCGGGACCAAAGAGCCAAAGCTCAACCTCAACCAAGTGAGTACAGAATGAGAGCAAAACTACCTATCATAGGAGGATCTTAAACCATGCAGAGATAGATTGAAATTCGAGAAACTCTTCGAGACATACGAGAAAGGAGAGGAGACGCACCTAGTCTACATGACTATGTATACCACATACATGAATAACGTATGCATTAAATCCACCCCCCCCCCCCCCGCCATCCATCCCGCAGCATCAGATCCATACAGATTTGCATGAAATATAATCAAGTGCTTATTAACATTACACTAAAAAATATAAATTAATTAAACACGCTCATCAATTTAGATGCAGCCAGCAGCGAGAAATCTACATTAAACGCCATATTTCACAACAGCCTGTTCAAACAATGACAAATTAAAACCAAACAAAAGAAATTAAATAGCATTCCGAACAAATAAAGAAGCTGAACGATCGTTAAGCAATGGAAACAAATTTGCATTTTAATGATATGAAATAATAAAATATTGCAAATAGATTTATGCCAGACGAGATCAAAAGGCATGTAATGTTTGGAGGACATAGTCGAGTGCTCCAGAGTAATTCAGCTATTGTTTAGTCAGTATAATATTTGTGTCGGCTGCCACAGCTACGCGCTGCAGTCATTATCTCTACGCGGACAAGTGCATCGTGTTCAGAGGTAATGACCTACTGTATTGGCATTTAGTTCTAGTTTTAACTCTCTCTTCAAACACGAAGAGTTTCAGAATTATATATAATTAAACACCAAAATACACACACACACACACATTTCTTCCCCCACCCTCACACACACACACACACACACACACACACACACACACACACACACACACACACACACACACACACACTTAGGCGCCGGTGGCTGAGTGGACAGCATGCTAGATACGTACTCCTGTGGACCGGGGTTCGATTCCCGGCGCCGGTAACAAAAATGGGCAAAGTTTCTTTCACCTTGATGTCTATGTTACCTAGTAGTAAATAGGTACCTGGGAGTTAGACAGCTGTTATGGTCTGCTTGATGGGGGTGGGGGTGGGGGGGAAATTAGTTAGTAGTTAGCAAAAGTTGATTGATTGACAGTTGAGAGGCGGGCCGAAAGAGCAGAGCTCAACCCCCAAAGAACAACTAGGTGAATACACACACACACACACACACACACACACACACACACACACACACACACACACACACATACACACATACACACATACACACATACAGACACACATACACACATAGACATATAGACACATACACACATACACACATACATACACACATAGACAGATAGACAGATACACACATACACCCATACACCCATACTTCCCTACCTCCGTTCCACCTCCTTCTCTACACCTTCCTTCCCTCCTATCTCCCTCACAACGGCATGTTTTCCAAGGTTTCTTCCCGCTTCCTCCAACGAAACTGCTCTTTATAATCTCTCCATCTTCTCTCCTCTCCCTCATACCCCTCCCTCATACCCTCTCTCCCTCACACAATAACTCTCCCCTGTCTCTACGTCTTCCTTCTCTCCTCTACACCTAAGTACATTCCATTTAGACTAATTAAATTTGAAATCTCAGGTGACGCGTCTGTAGAAAAATGTGATCAAGAGCTTAAAAAAGGGACAGAAATGGGGCAAATATGTAGAAGAGAAAAAAATAAGGGTGAAATGTGTAAAAATATGTAAAAGAGGGGGATGAAAAGTGTAAAAATATGTAAAAGAGGGGGATCAAAAGTGTAAAAATATGTAAAAGAGGGGGATCAAAACTATAAAAATATGTAAAAGAGGGAGATCAAAAGTGTAACAAAAATTAGGTGTCAAATGTGGAAAAATGGGGTAAAAATCTGTAAAAGAAGAGGTCGAATTTGTACCCAAAAAAGAGGGGGTTATAATGTGGGGAAAAAGTGGTTGTGTGGAGGGAGAATCTCAGCATGATGAAGAGGGATGATGGGGAGGCCGAGCGAAATTGTCGGGGTGAAGGCTGATGGAGAGGGTGATCCAGCCAGGGGAGAGAGAGAGAGAGAGAGAGAGAGAGAGAGAGAGAGAGAGAGAGAGAGAGAGAGAGAGAGAGAGAGAGAGAGAGAGAGAGAGAGAGAGAGAGAGAGACAGAGAGATGTGGCTGGGATACAAATGAGTGGACAACACCTAGTGCTCGGTGATACAGTTGACAATGGGGGAATGAAGTTTGCTTCTCGTATTAGTCGTGAAAAGCCAGGGTGCTGAACCTAGCCCCCACAAGGCAGGCAGGAAACTCACAGCACCAACGGTGCGTTTCACACCGACTTGACAGTTGTAAAACCTTAAATGAAGTACAAGTTTTGTCCCGTCTTGAGACAGGGCTTTAAAGCTATATATAATATAATGCCAACATTCTCAAAGTACCTCACCTGACCCAACTTCGTGGACAACCAGAAGGTGCCACCCATAACACATAGCGCTCTGCCATCAACAGCCTCGTACTGGAAAAGCATTTCTCAAGATCATAACTGCATCTGTAACCTCTTCGCTCAACACATTCATATGTGTGAAATCAAGTCAACCGATCATCTGAACGCTCCCGCACACACCTGGATCCTGGTTCGTTCTGCTCCTTATATGATCGTTAATTAGCATTGCAGCTAAGTTTCTTCATAATGGATATAAACAATAAACTCATCAAAATAATGAGTCTCTAGGGGGAAGGCTTCAAATGAGCTGAGTGGGATAAAAGGTCTTGCTTGCAGTTTTCCTAGAACATGGATGCCCCTTTCTAATGAACCCTGACCTTAGTTGAAAGGAAAGAGGGGAGAAGCTACCAGCTTTTGCTGAAGGTTCATAGCGTCACATGAATATGCTAATAGTCAGGACAAAAAAATAGTTTTCAATTCAAGGCTGTTTTGTGTATCGTGTTTTGCTTGTCACAGTCTCGCACCGACCTGTAGCCTATAGTAGAATGTGGATAGATGTATGACACTAATCATCACACACACACACACACACACACACACACACACACACACACACACACACACACACACACACACACACACACACACACACACATTGAAGCACTAGGCCCTCCTCTCCCCCCCCCCAATCTCTCTCCACCGACCAATCACACTAACTTTAATGTCATCAGATTAACTCCATAAATAATTCACCGGTCATTGAATGTGAGATCCATTACACACTGGGTACAATCATCAGATTCCAGCCATTCAACCATTTCAAAGACAAATACATATAAAGATTAATCCAAAACATAGTTTCGTAGCGAGTACTACAGTTTGTATGGCGTTGAATTTACACATACTTGCGGTATATATATATATATATATATATATATATATATATATATATATATATATATATATATATATATATATATATATATATACAGGAGCATCACCCTTAGAGGAAGAGCGAGGAAAAGAGAAGAAAGACAGAGAGAGAGAGAGAGAGAGAGAGAGAGAGAGAGAGAGAGAGAGAGAGAGAGAGAGAGAGAGAGAGAGAGAGAGAGAGAGAGAGAGAGAGAGAGAGAGAGAGACGGGAGAGGAAAGGAGAATAAGCGAGGAAGTATTGCAACGCAGGGAGACTATAGGAAGAACAAAATATAGGAAGGTAAAGGGATAACGGGATGGGAAGGGAGGAAGAGAGTGATGGAGGAAGGGCGAATGAGGCAGCAAAGGCAGGAAGGAAAACAGTAATCCGGATAAGGAAAGATAAGTTAAGGGAAAATAAGTTAATAAGGATTTTAGAGAAGGAAGATGTGAAACGATAGGTCACGAGAAGAAAGACAAATGAAGCTAAAGAAAGAAAGGCGGAAAGAAAGAAAGGTAAATATCAGGAGAAAGCGCTAAACCAGTAAGTCCATATAGCATACAGAAGAGACATGAGGACGGAGTTTTGAAATTGAAATTGAAATATGTTTATTGAGGTATAAACACACACAAAGGGATGAGGTAGCTCAAGGTATTCTCACCTCCGTTCAATACAACGTGTTCATATATATATATATATATATATATATATATATATATATATATATATATATATATATATATATATATATATATATATATATATATATATATATGTACCTCAGAAACAATCAACATATTACAAAACATCTGAGAGCTTCGTCGTCCACTCCGTCTTTAGTACGATGTCCTACGACTTAATGGACCAGCGGGAATCGATCGCCGACCCTGCAAGAACCACGGCCCCCGCAGTACCGACCACTTCAAATGGCTGTGAGGACGGTGTGAGTGAATGAGAATGAAGGAGAGAAAGAAGTTCGAATGAAGAACTCGACTAGTGAGGGACAAGAATATGAGGTTTATAAGTAGGAGAGTAAGAGAGCAAACCATGAGAGAAGGAGGTAGAGAGTGAGAGAAACATAAGGGAGGTAAAGAGAGGGAAGAGGGGGATGAGGGAGAATGTGGGGGGAGGGGGAGGAGAAAACCAAGGCTCCTAACTAACCCCTTGAGAACTAACCACAATCGACTTGAGAATGGTCCAGGACGGACCGAAACGTCGTCGTCCCTTCAACTTCTAGTGTGTGGTCTGGTCAACTAACCCCTTCCCCCCCCCATGTTATGCCTACTAGCTAACTATCGGTAGCACAGCTAATTCTCACTCTCCCAATCACAAGTGACTCTCTCTCTCTCCCCCTCTCTCTCTCTCTCTCTCTCTCTCTCTCTCTCTCTCTCTCTCTCTCTCTCTCTCTCTCTCTCTCTCTCTCTCTCTCTTTCTCTCTCTCTCTCGTACACACATTACTAAAACAGTGAATTACCAGAGAGGGGTGCATGGGGGTACTCTGTTTAGTCCTGGCGGGACCAGGACGAGAGCCAACAGCTGGCTCCTGGGGACGGAACTGGGTACGAAGGGCTTGATGAAGCAGTAAAATTCAATGTCACAGCACACACCAATAGTCCCCATAGTTCCTTTTCAATCCAAATAGAGAAAATATATGCACGAACAAATGGGAACACACACACACACACACAGGTTTGATAGCTGAGTGGACAGCGCTCTGGACTCGTAATCCTAGAATCCATGTTCGATCCTCGGTGATGGTAGAAATAAAATGGGCAGAGTTTCTTTCACCCTGATGCTCCTGTTACCTAGCAGTAAATAGGTACCTGGGAGTTAGACACCTGTTAGGGGCTGCTTTCCTCTGTGTGTGTGTGTGTGTGTGTGTGTGTGTGTGTGTGTGTGTGTGTGTGTGTGTGTGTGTGTGTGTGTGTGTGTGAGAATGTGATAAAAAGACAGTAGTAGTAACAGTTGATTGATTGACGGATGAGAGGCGGGACCAAAGAGCCAGAGATCAACCCCCACAAGCACAACTAGGTGAATACACACACATGACAGAAGCCCCCCCCCCCCTCAATAGGACTATGACACAAAACACAAGGCAGAAATAATCAATATATACAAAAATACGGCACAAATTACCATGTAGGACTGGAACAATGTTTAATAATAATAATGGGCGACCTCAACCATGCCAGAGATAGACTGGGAAAATAATACAGGGACTGAACTGTAAAAAATACAGTGAAGAATTGTAAAAATATACAGTGACGAACTATAAAAATACAGTAACGAAATGTACAAAAATAGTAACAAATTGTAAAAAATACAGTGAAGAATTGTAAAAAAAAATACAGTGACGAACTGTAAAAAATACAGCGAAGAATTGTAAAAAAAATACAGTGACGAACTGTAAAAAAATAGTAACGAACTGTAAAAAAATAGTAACGAACTATAAAAAATACAGTGAAGAATTGTAAGAAAATACAGTGACGAACTGTAAAACTACAGTAACGAACTGTAAAAATACAGTAATGAACTGTAAAAAAAATAGTAACGAACTGTAAAAAATACAGTGAAGAATTGTAAAAAAAATACAATGACGGACTGTAAAAAATACAGTAACGAACTGTAAAAAAAATACAGTGACGAACTGTAAAAAATAGTGACGAACTGTAAAAAATACAGTAACGAACTGTAAAAAAATAGTAAAGAACTGTAAAAAAATAGTAACGAACTGTAAAAAAAAAACACAGCGAAGAATTGTAAAAAAAAATAGTGTCGAACAAGCTAGCATAACAAAAATTCACCCCTGAATGAATCATACAGAAGGAAATTCAACTCTAACCATTAATTACCTTGTGAATTGTGAGTCAAGAGCTCTTTTTTTTTTTTTTTTTACTCCCAACACAGACGTAAAACAACTGGGACATGATGAGGAGAGAGAGTCATTACTATCAGTGACATCGTAAGTCATGAAACTCGCTGGAAAAGTACCAAAAAAGAAATGATGAACTCTCGTTCAGAAATTCAGGTCAACATTTCTTACCTGTCACAGTCAGGTTGAAAATATGGGCTTAAAGGACATTATTATTATTATAAAAAGCCACAAGTATAGGTTAAGGAACGTAAAATCCTGTTTCATAAAGATTGCATTATGTGAAAAAGAAGTAGAAATATAAACCATGAAAGTATGGACAGCCTGCATATTTGTTGGCTGTCAGAGAGTCTTTGGCATGGTTACCTTGAGGTGATTCCGTTGCTCAGCGACAACCCGCTGCTCGGTCGTCGACCAGTACTCTAGTACCCTACTTGGGGTACTAGGGTACGAGGAGGAGAAACAGAACAGAGTTTAAGAACTATAAGGTGATCAGGGAGAACTGAAGTATACTTATGTCGGTTTGTGTGGGCGCGTGTTTGAGCTTGTATTTGCACATATACGCGTACTTACCAAAATTCTCATGATCACTATCGCCAAAATCACCATCACTATTAACCCCCACCATCAACACCCACCCCTCCACTATCACCACCACCATTCCTCACCCCTCCACTATCACCACCACAAGCCCCAACCCCTCCACTATCACCACCACCCCCACCACCCCTCCACTATCACCACCACCGCCACCACCCCTCCACTATCACCACCACCAACCCCTCCTCTATCACCACCACCCACCCCCCCCCCCACCCTCCACCACCACCACCACAAGCCCCAACCCCTCCACTATCACCATCACCATCCCCCTCCCCCCACCATCACCCCCACATGCCCTGCTGCTCTCAGATCCGCTGAATACACAAGAAAGAAAAATTATTTTGAGAGGATTGTTGGTCGTCTGGTTCAAACCATAGGGGTTTATCCTCCTTATGAAGGCTTCACGTAAATATTTGGTCTATATTTTACTGACGTTGCTAGAACCCACAGCCAGCTTGATCTGCCCTCTTATTTAACTCTCTGTATCATCTTTGGATACCCTCCACTCCCTCCCCCATCCCCCCCATCACCCACGCAGCCGGAAAAGCAAATAATACGTGTGTGTATTCACCTATTTCTACTCACCTATTTGTGCTTGCGGGGGTTGAGCTTTGGCTCTTTGATCCCGCCAATCAATTAACTGGTGTACAGATTCATGAGCTTACTGGGTTCTATTTGTATGTGTGTGTGTGTGTGTGTGTGTGTGGTGTGTGTGTGTGTGTGTGTGTGTATGTGTGTACATCACCTAATTGTATTCACCTAGTTGTGCTTGCGGGGGTTGAGCTCTGCTCTTTTGGCCCGCCTCTCAACTGTCAATCAATCAACTGTTACTAACAACTAACTAATTGTTATTTATTTTTACAATACCAAAGTACCAGGAACTTGTCACCGTTAAACATCATGTTATTTTCAGTTGCTCAGTCGAAGACTTTATTTATATCCTGGTTGATGGGGTTCTGGGAGTTCTTCTACTCCCCAAGCCCGGCCCGAGGCCAGGCTCGACTTGTGAGAGTTTGGTCCACCAGGCTGTTGCTTGGAGCGGCCCACAGGCCCACATACCCACCACAGCCCGGTTGGTCCGGCACTCCTTGGAGGAATAAATCTGCCTGTAGTTTTTCAGTGTCTTCTACAAAGAAAATTGGCATGCTGATTTTTGTATCATTTGCAGAAGATGACACGAAGCTGTGACTTGTATTTTTTTATTTTCTTCTAAGGCTTCTGTGATTTTGTCATAGTGGTTGAATAACTGTGACAGACAGGATCTTCCCGTTCTAAATCCTTATTGTCCTGGGTTGAGTAGTTCATTATTTTCCATAAAACTAGAAATTTGATTCCTAATCGCTCTTTCAAACACTTATATTATGTTTGATGTTAGTGCAACTGGTCTATAATTTTTTGCCAAAGCTTTACTACCCCCCTTGTGCAGAGAAGCTATATCTGCTGATTTAAGTGCTGCTGGTATCTCACCCTGTATCCAGGCTCCGTTTCCATATACCACTGAGCGCTCGCGCTACTTGTACTTTACACTTTTTTTATGAATACTTAATTCCATGAGTCAGGACCAGGGGCTGAGTGCATGGGCATGTTGTTAATTTCTCTTTCAGTCTTCCGAGTTCGTGTTGATATCTGTTATATTATCTGCAGCTTGAATGTCATTCCTAAAGACGCTGTCTGGAGCTTCAACTTTCATGTTGTTTATTGCAATTAAGCTAGCAAATAATTTCCATTATAAAGTTCAAGAGACGGACCAATATATACTTTAATTATTCTTCATATATACTATATATACATTAAAGACATTTACCTTTTATAGCAAAATATAAAAGGCTATAATTCTAAAGATTATTTTTAAGGACGTAAATTGAATAAATTGAAATAAGGAAAATTAATATATAATAAATTTGAAAGATATGAGACTTACGAAGGTTAAATATAGAAATAATTTATTCAAATTTGCATATTCCCCGAGGTTAACATCACCAGTTCGTCCAGCAGGGTCAGACGGGGTCAGCCGGGGTCACCTAGGGTCAGCTGGGGGTCAGCCGGGGTCACCTGGGGTCAGCCGGGGTCAGCTGGGGGTCAGCCGGGGTCACCTGGGGTCACCTAGGGTCAGCTGGGGGTCGGCCGGGCTCAGCTGGGGGTCGGCCGGGGTCAGCTGGGGGTCGGCCGGGGTCAGCCGGGGTCACCTGGTGTCAGCTGGGGTCAAATTTACTTTGACCACAATTCATGTACAAGGAATGTAAACTGTTTGCTTCCCTCCCATACTAGCTCTTCTCTCCAGCTCACTACTACTCCCCAACCACTACAGTTCCCCCTTCTATTCTCTTCCCACCATGCTCTGGGGGTATTCTCCCCCACCAAACTCTGGGGTATTCTCCCCCACCAAGCTCACTTTTACACCCCCTGCAGTTAATCTCCCCCACAAGCTAAGCTCCCCACTCATCGTGGGGAGGCTGCCTCGGGCCCTATACTCCTTGCTTCACCCTCCTAAGCATCCCCAGAGAGAGAGAGAGATGAGTGAACATCATCATCTCGTTGCTGGAGAGTACAAAATGTAATGATGGGGTGCTAGAGTACTCCTAGAGTACTCCTATTCCACCCCCCCCCCTCCCTTCCTTTCCCTGGGCTTCGTCACCCCCCCCCCCTCTCTACTCATCGTCACCAGAGGTTCATTACTACTCATGATGAATGAGGCTAAACATTATTCATTCCCTTTTCCTGCCTCCATAACACATGATGTTTCTCTCTTCACAGTGAATGGTCACTGGTCGTGTACACGCGCGCGCTCACACGCACAGCATTGTACTCACCTAGTTGTACTCACCTAGTTGTGCTTGCGGGGGTAGAGCTCTGGCTCTTTGGTCCCGCCTCTCAACAGAGGCGGGACCTGGGTGTGTGTGTGTGTGTTATTCACAGGCATTCTCGTACACTGTTAATTAGGCAATTCGCATCACTTAACAACGCTAAGAAAACGATTCGTCCAAATGGCAGATTAATCGTAAGAAAAAATCATAAAAATTAATCATATAATCCTTTCCGATGATTAATTCCACGACTTGATTACCTTACCTAATCTTAACTTGTAACCAATCAGAATATATATTATATATAATTATATATATAATTATATGTAGCCTTCATAAAATTCACAAACTCATCTAAACTAACATTTCGCGAATTTCTTTCATTTTAATGTTAATAAATAGATCACAATTTGTGACAATTAACTC
>NC_091240.1:8170969-8186343 GCF_040958095.1 Procambarus clarkii
AGGCTGTTGCTTGGAGCGGCAAGAACCGGGGTTCCTATAACCCCCCTTGGGGATGTCAGGCTCCCCAAGTCTGACCGTCCCAGATCATCAACGATAACACCTACATAGCAAGAACTAGAACGTCGACTCATTGCCCAGTTATAAGACAGAACGAGGTGGATATAGCACTAGTAACAGTGCCACTGAAAGAATTTTGCACAAAGCATTCCACAACAGTCCACTCCCTCATCTGAAGCCAAACTACCAGCACTAAGTCAAATATAACAAGATAATTAGCATTACCTTGAAGTAGCAGGAACCTCTTACAGCATAAGAGTTCAAGCCTTCTTGCCGGCACACACACACACACACACACACACACACACACACACACACACACACACACACACACACACACACACACACACACACACACACACACATTCTGATAAAGAAAGCGATCTAGGGGTGGTTCTAGATAGAAAACTATCACCTGAGGACCACATAAAGAATATTGTGCGAGGAGCCTATGCCACGCTTTCTAACTTCAGAATTGCTTTTAAATACATGGATGGCGATATACTAAAGAAATTGTTCACGACTTTTGTTAGGCCAAAGCTAGAATATGCAGCAGTTGTGTGGTGCCCATATCTTAAGAAGCACATCAACAAACTGGAAAAGGTGCAAAGACATGCTACTAAGTGGCTCCCGGAACTGAAGGGCAAGAGCTACGAGGAGAGGTTAGAGGCATTAAATATGCCAAAACTAGAAGACAGAAGAAAAAGAGGTGATATGATCATTACATACAAAATAGTAACAGGAATTGATAAAATCGACAGGGAAGATTTCCTGAGACCTGGAACTTTAAGAACAAGAGGTCATAGATTTAAACTAGCTAAACACAGATGCCGAAGAAATATAAGAAAATTCACTTTCGCAAACAGAGTGGTAGACGGTTGGAACAAGTTAGGTGAGAAGGTGGTGGAGGCCAAGACCGTCAGTAGTTTCAAAGCGTTATATGACAAAGAGTGCTGGGAAGACGGGACACCACGAGCGTAGCTCTCATCCTGTAACTACACTTAGGTAATTACACACACATGCACACACACACACACTGATAGGGTAGATAAAGACAGGCTATTTAACACAAGGAGCACACGCACAAGGGGACATAGGTGAAAATTGAGAGCCCAAATGAGCCACAGAGATATTAGCAAGAACTTCTGTTAGTGTCAGAGTGGTTGACAAATGGAATGCATTAGGAAGTGATGTGGTGGAGGCTGACTCCATACACAGTTTCAAGTGTAAATATGATAGAGCCCAGTAGGCTCAGGACCCTGTACACCAGTTGATTGACAGTTGAGAGGCGGGACCAAAGAGCCAGAGCTCAACCCCCGCAAGCACAAATTGAGTACACACACAAATCATTACAATTATGGCTGAACTGAACATCAGTGTAAATAAATAAAAAATTTAAGACGTAAATTGAATAATACTTCTAACCTACAATTTGAATGGTCATCTAGAGATTATCTTGAGATTATTTCGGGGCTTAGCGTCCCCGCGGCCCGGTCCTCGACCAGTCTTTTTTATTACACACCCCCAGGAAGCAGCCCATAGTAGCAGTCTAACTCCCAGGTACCTATTTTCTACTAGGTAACAGAGGCATCAGAGTGAAAGAAACTGCCCATTTATTTTCCGCCTACACCGGGGATCAATCCCGGAACCTCAGGACTACGAATACATAGCGCTGTCCACTCAGCCGTCAGGCCCCTTTGCGACACACACACCTTTAGAGGGAGACTTTATAAAGCGTGAAGCTTTATACTTTATTTATGGTCTTCAAACTTCATATATTCATGACCTGCCTCACCCCCCCCCCTCACCTGGCTCTCATCATCTTTGGTCAAGCCTCCATGTACCTCTTATTGAAGTCCTCCATGCACCCCTCACTGAAGTCCTCCATGCCCCCCTCACTGAAGTCCTCCATGCCCCCCTCACTGAAGTCCTCCATGCCCCCCTCACTGAAGTCCTCCATGCCCCCCTCACTGAAGTCCTCCATGCACCTCTCATACAAGTCCTCCATGCCCCCCTCATCACCCGACTTCAACAATTACTCCACCATGAACGCCGCTAATTCATTACAAACACAAAAATATCCACCACAAAGAACCCCCCCCCCCAATAAAAAAAGTTCCATGAAAACCCCCCAAAAAAGTTCCATGAAAACCCCCCCAAAAAAAGTTCCATGAAAACCCCCCAAAAATATCTTTCATAAACTGAGGTTGACAGCCAACTAAAGTAAGACTTTATTAATAAGTCTCAACAAGGAGGACTCTGTGTCTTGAAGTAAAGGAAGGGAGGAAAAGGAGGAGGGGGAAAGGGAGGGGGAGGAATAAATTTTCTAAGGCCGAAGAGGAAAAATAAAATATGGAAGTTTTGGAACAAGAGAAAGTTGGTGTTGGAGGTGTCTAGCCTGACAAACTTTGCGTTTAGTAAACACAAAACCTGTCTTGATCCAGTCCGGCATGCGGGGGTTAATTCTCCCTCAGCAGGTTCTCTCACTCAGCATGTTCTCTCACTCAGCATGTTCTCTCACTCAGCATGTTCTCTGACTCAGCATGTTCTCTCACTCAGCATGTTCTCTGACTCAGCATGTTCTCTGACTCAGCATGTTCTCTCACTCAGCATGTTCTCTCACTCAGCATGTTCTCTGACTCAGCATGTTCTCTGACTCAGCATGTTCTCTCACTCAGCATGTTCTCTCACTCAGCATGTTCTCTCACTCAGCATGTTCTCTCACTCAGCATGTTCTCTGACTCAGCATGTTCTCTCACTCAGCATGTTCTCTCACTCAGCATGTTCTCTCACTCAGCATGTTCTCTCACTCAGCATGTTCTCTCACTCAGCATGTTCTCTCACTCAGAATGTTCTCTGTCTCTCAGCATGTTCTCTCCCACAGCATATTCTCTCTCCCTCAGCAAGTTCTCTCACTCAGTAGTTTCTCTCACTCAGCAGGTTCTCTCCATTTCCATCGTTTAAAAACATCAAAATTCAACTGCTTTGCCTAACGAGAAACATACGAACCCGAGCAACCCGCCTAACCTGTCGGGACTTGATACATAGAAAACGACAAAATATTACAGTGGTTTCTTCTGTACTAATTCGTCGTGTTGAACTGATTGGTCGACTCCCGTAAAATAATGTGACCTAATAGGTGAGAGGGCAGGTCCGGCTTCACACGGGAGAGACACCACTTATTCAGCTATCCTCTTATACCCATTTAGCCGGATACCAGCACTCTCGGTTATCCGATTAGCTAATTTCCGGCTTTTACAGTTGCCAGCTTGCAGCAACCGGCTCCTCAAACTACCGGCGTTCTTATCGGCTTTACCGCCTGATGCAATAAGAGCGATATTTGTGTGTACGTGAACACACGGATATGTTAAACGAAAACAGAAATATAACCCTTAAATATACTAATAATAAAAGGAGAAACAGATGTAGCTATACCCTTGCCAGCGCCGGTGAAGGACCGTCTGGCGAACCAGCGCCAGTCTTCGCCTCACTTCCTGCCACAACACCCAAGAATTAATCTCCCAGCGCCCTTAATTCTCCGCTATTTTTCACGGTTACTTTTTCTGTTTATCTTTCAGACACGAGCGTTAACATGTTACAACGGCCCAGCCTCACAGCCTGATGAAGAGAAGTGACTGATAATCCACACGTTAAACAATGAACTAATTAGCTCAAATTGAACCAGAACATTACTGCTTGTCAGCTGTATGGATGTGTATCTCTCTCTCTCTCTCTCTCTCTCTCTCTCTCTCTCTCTCTCTCTCTCTCTCTCTCTCTCTCTCTCTCTCTCTCTCTCTCTCTCTCTCATGGTGTGGGATGGTGAGATGGGGGAACCTAGGAAGGGAAAAGGAGAAAAGGGAAGTTAAGATATGGAGGAGATTAGGGAGCCGCTAGTCTAAGGAAGAGGGAGATGCTAATCGAAGATTGGGAAACGATCCATTATAGGTTGTTTATTTACTCCATTGGGTTACTGGCGTACCACAAGCTGTTATTGGAGACTGTCTTGTAGTTTAATCCCTCTTGGGCAGGTGAGGGGAGGGGGGGGAGAGTAGAGATGAGGTGGGGGGGGGGGTGTGAGGGGTAGTAGTGAAGAGGACGAGGGAGGGGGGTGGAGGGATAATGGGGGTGGGGGAGGGGATTATGGGGAGAAACTAGAAGCAGTGCAAAATACGCAGCTAAAAGACAATGTCAACATTCTTGCCATTGAATATGACCCAATCGTGTTGAAAAACGCTTTTGGTTTAATGTATATATATATATATATATATATATATATATATATATATATATATATATATATATATATATATATATATATATATTCTTGTACAAGAATAACAATGTACAAGAATCAAAATGTAAAACTATCCGATATATAATAGCCAAAAGGAACCACTCCCCCAATGTATAAGAATCCAAATAGGCAAGAATACATAGCTACAAGAATACGACGAAACAAAAATATCCACTCAGGGTATTTATATGCTGCCGAATTGTTTTAAAATGCAAAGTTTATATGTAATGTAAAAATGCAATGTTTATATAAGGTTGAAATACAGGGCTCGTGTATGAAAATAAGTGGCCCGTAAGGCGCAATATGATAATATTGTATGATAATATGTATGATATGTATAATATGGCTGTATGATAATATTGTCTTGTATGATAATGATATCATATGGCTGTATGATAATATTGTCTTGTATGATAATGATATCATATGGCTGTATGATAATATTTGTTCTCATTTCTGGAGAATGTAATGTAGAGGATTTCCTCCCACTGCACAACACCTGTGATTCATCAACACCTGTCTGTACCAACACCTGTGGTTCATCAACACCTGTTTGTACCAACACCTGTGATTCATCAATACCTGTCTGTACCAACACCTGTGATTCATCAACACCTGTCTGTACCAACACCTGTGATTCATCAACACCTGTCTGTACCAACACCTGTGATTCATCAACACCTGTGATTCATCAACACCTGTCTGTACCAACACCTGTGGTACATACCTGCCTATGAGAAATATCTATTTCTCTCATGTGCCTAAACCTAAAGCACATAACACCTGAGTGTCTCCAACACCTGAGGAGTGCCAACACACCATGAGTGCCTACATCCCCCCCCCACTCCTCCTAAGGCACAACAACATCCCCCGACACAAAAACATTTGTACACACACCCAAATATACAAACCAAAATCATACACAAACACACACATACACAAACACACACATACACAAACACACACATACACAAACACACACATACACAAACACACACATACACAAACACACACATACACAAACCAAAATCATCCAGTTATACCTGCCCTGCAAGTATACTTTCTCCCAGTACACCCTCTGTGTACACCTCCCCTCCCAGTACACCCTTTGTGTACACCTCCCCTCCCAGTACACCCTCCATGTAAACCTCCCAGTACACCCATGTACATCTCCCCTCCCAGTACACCCTCCATGTACATCTCTCCTCCCAGTACACCCCTCCATGTACACCTCTCTCTCCCAGTACACCCTCCATGTACATCTCCCCTCCCAGTACACCCTCCATGTACATCTCCCCTCCCAGTACACCCTCCATGTACATCTCCCCTCCCAGTACACCCTCCATGTACATCTCCCCTCCCAGTACACCCTCCATGTACATCTCCCCTCCCGGTACACCCTCCATGTACACCTTCCCCTCCCAGTACACCCTCCATGTACATCTCCCCTCCCAGTACACCCTCCATGTACATCTCCCCTCCCGGTACACCCTCCATGTACATCTCCCCTCCCAGTACACCCTCCATGTAAACCTACTCTCCCAGTACACCCCCATGTACATCTCCCCTCCCAGTACACCCTCCATGTACACCTTCCCTCCCAGTACACCCTCCATGTACACCTCCCAGTACACCCATGTACACCTTCCCCTCCCAGTACACCCTCCATGTACACCTTCCCCTCCCAGTACACCCCCCATGTACACTTTCCCCTCCCAGTACACCCCCATGTACACCTTCCCCTCCCAGTACACCCCCATGTACACCTTCCCCTCCCAGTACACCCTCCATGTACACCTCCCAGTACCCCCATGTACACCTCGCCTCCCAGTACACCCTCCATGTACACCCCACATGTACACCCCACATGTACACCCTCCAGGTACACCCAACAGACGCCGGCTGGCAGCTCGCAGCGCCACCACACCAAACAAGTATCGTTAATTCTCTCCCAGAATTCACGAGCGGCCGCCATGCATTTTAATGGGATCTAAATAACGAGAAAATTCTCTACCAAGGAGAAGTAAACAGAAATTGGGTACTGAATACTTAATCTGGTAACAGCTTCCGCGGCCCTTAGCTGGGAGATCGTAAGTTCAGCCTCAGCTGGGAGATCGTAAGTTCAGCCTCAGCTGGGAGATCGTAAGTTCAGCCTCAGCTGGGCGATCGTAAGTTCAGCCTTGTGGCCGCGGCGCGTATAATTATTTCCCGCGAAATTTCCGTTTTCTTTTATAAGTGAAAAAGTAAACAAAACATAAAAAAAACAATATTGTATTGGTTTGTTGTTTGTTGCGTTGACGATCTCGGTTAAACTCAATACCATTTAAATGTGAACGATATTAAGTGTGGAACGAACGATATTATGTGATTGCGAATAGTCAATTGATAAAATGGTTAAGGGGGAGGAACTTTTAATTCTGTTACAAATGAATTGAAACCTTCGATAACTGACCATTATCGTATTTCATCTGGGTAGGAGGGGGGGGGGGGGACTAACATAAAATAAATAGGTGCTTTCCCCACACACACACGTTCACTTCCGGTGGCATACAATGTGGAGAAACTGCGGAATAATAGTCTTGTTGGTCAAAGGCTGAGGGGGCAACAATGTATGTCAGTAACAAGGCTATTGGGAAGATGAGTCATTAACCCACAAGTGCCAAGTGGCTGTTGTTTGACAGTTGGGGGTCTGAGGCTTCTTCTCACTTACTCGCTCACTCACTCACTCACTCACTCACTCACTCACTCACTCACTCACTCACTCACTCACCCTCTCATACACACGCATTAGTAGTTGATTGACAGTTGAGAGGCGGGACCAAAGAGCCAAAGCTCAGCCCCTGCAAGCACAACTAGGTGAACACACACACACACTCTCTCTCTCTCTCTCTCTCTCTCTCTCTCTCTCTCTCTCTCTCTCTCTCTCTCTCTCTCTCTCACTTTCTCTCTCCATTGTGCTCCTCCTGAATGACTCCCAGAGTCGTAATTTTCGGAAGGCTGCCAAAAATAATTCAGTCTCTCTCGACGGGACTTGACTTACGGTGTGTGAGCGGCCGTGACAGCCTCCTTCAGCTCCTTGTTTACGTTCCTATCAGGCAGGAGGTAGTGGGGAAGGGGGGGGGGGGGTGGCGGGGGAAGAAGGGTCCGGGTGGTGGGGGAGGAGGGGGTGGCAGGAATTTCCCCACCATGAACCCTCCGGCCTGCACTTTAATGGCCGGAGTGAAATGCAACAGATATTTGTGAGTGGAAGTAATCGAGTTTTGTGTGCCGTTCAGACCAATACAACAAGCTTGGTGCAGTTAAACGGCGAGAGGTTTTTTTTTTTGTTTTTTCCTTTCGTTCCAAAATTAAGGTAAGTGGTTTTTAAGTCCCCCTTACCCAACAACAATAATTACCAGAGATGGAATGTTGAACACTGGCACTTTTCTATCTATTTGTCAGCGAGAGAGAGAGAGAGAGAGAGAGAGAGAGAGAGAGAGAGAGAGAGAGAGAGAGAGAGAGAGAGAGAGAGAGAGAGAGAGAGAGAGAGGAAGGGAGGGGGGGGGGTGGGGTTAAAGTTATAGAATAATTCGTGATATGAACTAACGACCACCACACTAAGGGTAGGGAATGGTTCGTGTAGCGAGCCAACGACCACACGGCACTAATTTCCTCCCGCTGGGTTGGCAAGAGTTTTGTAAAAAGCTGTAATAGTCTTGCAAACATTGCACAGTTAACTGCGACTCGGCCACCCTTTGTGGTAACTGTGTTTTTTTTAAAGTGTTCTGGCCGCTCTCTACCTCGGCATCAGAACACAATGTGGGAAGCTAAGCCTGGCGTAGCTACGCCTGGGAACAAGTAGTAAGTTAAACCTACCGAAGCACGTACTCAAGCTTGTCGAGCCTGGCGAAGCTATGCCCGGGACACCACAAATGACAGAATTACAAGGGGCATCCGGCCCATAATGTGTACCCACACATACACTAGAGCACACCGTCTCTAGAACACACACACACACACACACAGCAGAGATATTAGAAAGAACTTTTTTCAGTGTCAGAGTGGTTGACAAATGGAATGCATTAGGCAGTAATGTGGTGGAGGCTGACTCCATACACAGTTTCAAATGTAGATATGATAGAGCACCAGTAGGTTCAGGAACCTGTACACCTGTTGATTGACAGTTTAAAGACGGGACCAAAGAGCCAGAGCTCAACCCTCGCAAGTACAAATAAGCTCAGTATACACACACCCACACAGACACAACACACACACACACACACACACACACACACACACACACACACACACACACACACACACACACACACACACACACACACTTCCAGCTAATGTTCTTCACAGTAACGACCACTCTGGCAGTTATAGGTAAACACGAACATAATAACAGAAGAACTGTTTCCTCCACAGGTGAACAAGACCTCGAACTCTTACCTGTTAAGATTAAACTTACAACGGATAAGTTTCTCTTTAATAATTTCCCTTCTTTAACCTTGAGCGCTGCCGATGGGAGCCACGAAGACAGGCTTCTCACCACATGCAAATGAGGAGAGAGAGAACTTTGTTGAAGATCCTGCAGGAGACACTGACGTCTCCTGGGGTGTCTGGGGGTGTGTCTGGGGGTGTGTCTGGGGGTGTGTCTGGGTGTGTGTCTGGGGGGGGGGGGTGTCAGGGGGTGTGTCTGGGGTGTGTGTCTGGGGGTGTGTCTGGGGCCTGAAGAGGCTCATCAGAAAGGTTCATGTAAGGGGGAAGGACCTGAGGAATCCCAAGTACAAAAATCTTAGACACACACACACACACACACACACACACACATATATATATATATATATATATATATATATATATATATATATGTATAAGTATATTTTGGTAGCAGTCTTTCTTGTAAACATATGTTGTTGAATATAACTGAAAGGGTAAGATTAATGATTCTAACACGAATCTTCTTAATATTTTTTATGTTTTTCTTCACTGTCGGGGGTAATTGAAAAATTAACTATCCAAAGTTCATTTTCACATTTTTATTTGTGGTTTGACGCCAAGAAGCGTTTCGCAAGACTACTCACATTTTCAAACACCAATTTTAATGTACTCCGTTTCATGCTTATATTTTTTTTTCGGTGAGGTGATAGGATACAAATGTTTTTGGGTGAGGTGAGGGCTTCGACATCAAAGAGGTTCTACACATCAAAAAGTCAAAACCAGCAATCAACAGCCAATTAACACATTATTACATTCTACCCACTTCAAGACCCCGAACCAGCTCAGAAACAGATAAAATGTATACCCATTGTTTCGTTTTCTGTCTTTTCCCATTGATTTCTTTCCTGTCACCTCACCCAAAAACAAATATGAACATGAAACGAAATACATAAATATTAGTCTTTGAAAATGTGAAAACGCTTCTAGGCATAAATAAAAATGTGAAAATGAACTTTGGAGAGTTAAATTTTCAATTACCCCGTCAGTGAAGAAAAACGTAAGAAATATTGAAAAGATTCGTGTTAGAATTATTAATCTTACCCTTTCGGTCACATTCAACAACATTATATATATAGGTTGTAGTGTGTGGGAGTACAGGCGGCGGGTAATTTGGGTTTGTGAGTGGTTGTGTGTGTGTGTTGTATTCACCTGGTGTATTCACCTGGTTGTATTCACCTGGTTGTATTCACCTAGTTGTAATCACCTAGTTGTGCTAGAGGGAATTTAGCTCTGGTTCTTTCGGCCCGCCTCTCAACTATCAATCAATCAACCTTTTTTCTTTCTCCCCCCCCCCCCCATCACACACACGCGGGAAGCAGCCCATAACAGATGTCTATCTCCCAGGTACCTATTTACTGCTCGATGAACAGGCGCATCAGGGCGAAAGAAACTCTGCTCATTTTGTTTCTGCCATCTGCCGAGATTGAATCCGGTCCTTAGGATTATGAGGCGGGCGCTGTCCACTCAGCCACCAGGTCTGTGTGTGTGTGTGTGGGTGACCAATTGACAGAATGTTTACAGGTGAGAGGAGGACGGGTGTAGTCCCGTAGACAGACAGATGATGGTTGAGGTGTGAGTGTGAACAAGAGTAAACAAGTGGAGTATAGGACAAGAGAAAATAAGATAGGAATGAAGGAATGTGTGTATATATGTATATATATATATATATATATATATATATATATATATATATATATATATATATATATATATATATATATATAACCACTGTTCTATATCTAACCTGTAGTGTCCCAGCTCTCTCTCTCTCTCTCTCTCTCTCTCTTTCTCTTTACATTTAAACATTTAAACTAATTATCCATTCTTAAAATATATATTCGACATTCTTCATCCACAAATCTATTTTCATTTACTCTGGGTAATGTTTATCCAATTTAGCCACAAATGGCCATTAACCATTTTTCTTTAATTAGAAAGTTCGTAGACAATTTTCGCCTTTACTACCCATTACAAATCAACGAGACACGTGCTAATCTAACATCACCATCACCATCACTAGTGATGGTGATGGATCTCTTTCATCATGATGAATTTAATTGGGTAAAGGTATCACCTTGACCAATTAAATTCATATAAGCGATGCTCTAAATGGGATTAGGGATTAGGTACTTGGGATTAGACCTATATACCGCGAGAGTATAGGATCACTGAGTAGTGGTATATCCACCTCAATTAGGATATACCATTTATTAAATGGTAATAATGGTAAGCCCCCTTTATTAAATGGCTTTAATACCAGATTATTATTTTTAACGGAAAGGAATCAACTTTTAGTGTGCACTGATATTATATGCGAATAAAAATAGCTAATAGTCTTGTATACTAATAATAATTATAAAAATAAATTAATAATAATAATAAATTATTAAAATAATAATAATTAAATAATAAGAATAATTATAATAAATTATTAATATTAATAACAATAATAATACTAATAATATCCTAAAATGAAATAAAAAAATGGAAAAATATTCTTATTAGCAAAAAGTCACCCTTCAACACCCACGCCATATTAAAAATAATAAAAATACCCAAATTCGAAATATCTAAAAAAAAAAATTAATAAAAACAGGCAATCCAAAAATTAAATAAGGCGGAAAAAAAAATAGAAAAAAAATGATATTTGAAGATAATGGGGGCGGCAATTGTCATCTCGACGAGCGGCCATTTAATAAAGCGGCCACCCAGATAAATGAGGCACTGATGCTGCATCTTCCCCTAGATTATGTCATCTGGGAACAAAGGTGAGATAAATACAAATTGATGCTGGGATGTACTGTAGAGAGAGAGAGAGAGAGAGAGAGAGAGAGAGAGAGAGAGAGAGAGAGAGAGAGAGAGAGAGAGAGAGAGAGAGAGAGAGAGAGAGAGAGAGAGAGAAACAGACAGAGACACACACACGCACAATAAAGTAAAAAAAAAAACATTGTAATAATCTAATAAAAAGCGGGAAATAATTCGCCCCAGGATCACAAAATACCAGCTCGACCCCCGCCATGAAAGATGATAGAGAGAAAATGACCAATTTAGAAGACTTGCATGCATGCTGTAAATCACAAAACTGTTCCCATTTTGTTTTATGAGCAATTGGCCCGCTCCTGGCCACGGCTCTAGTTATATCTTGCAAAAAAAAAAAAAATAATAATTATATATATATATATATATATATATATATATATATATATATATATATATATATATATATATATATATATATATATATATATATGTCGTACCTAATAGCCAGAACGCACTTCTCAGCCTACTATTCAAGGCCCGATTTGCCTAATAAGCCAAGTTTTCATGAATTAATGTTTTTTCGTCTACCTAACCTACCTAACCTAACCTAACCTAGCTTTTTTTGGCTACCTAACCTAACCTTACCTATAAATATAGGTTAGGTTAGGTTAGGTAGGGTTGGTTAGGTTCGGTCATATATCTACGTTAATTTAAACTCCAATAAAAAAAAAATTACCTCATACATAGAGAAAAGGGTTGCTTTATCATTTCATAAGAAAAAAACTATAGTAAATATATTAATTCAGGAAAACTTGGCTTATTAGGCAAATCGGGCCTTGAATAGTAGGCTGAGAAGTGCGTTCTGGCTATTAGGTACGACATATATATATATATATATATATATATATATATATATATATATATATATATATATATATATATATATATATATATATATATATATATATATATTTATTTATTTATTTATTTATTTGCTGATGCTCGGGTTTTCAATTTCTTGGCGGCCTTAAGGGGATAACAAGTCCGGACGCCGAATCTTCAAAAGCTTTTCAAGTCATTTTCAGTCTTAAGTGACGACGTCTGAGGGCATTTGCCTGGATGAGGGAGAGAATTATGAGGAGAAAGCGCCAAGCCATTACGACTAGATAACACTAGGAAGGGATCAGGATAAGGATGTAGGTTGGGGAGGGGGAAGGGGAAGAAATAGTGCCCAACCACTTAATGGACGGTCGGGGATTGAACGCCGACCTGCATGAAGCGAGACCAAAAAAAAAAGGAATCTGCACCTATGGTGTATATTTTTGTTTGTATAAAATTATTTTCTTTTCCCTGGAGAGTGTGTGGACTTCCGCAGGATTCCGCAGGCTTCCCTTAAGCACTCAGACTCTCCCTTAAGCACTCAGACTCACCCTTAAGCACTCAGACTCTCCCTTAAGCACTCAGACTCACCCTTAAGCACTCAGACTCACCCTTAAGCACTCAGACTCTCCCTTAAGCACTCAGACTCTCCCCTTAAGCACTCAGACTCTCCCTTAAGCACTCAGACTCTCCCTTAAGCACTCAGACTCTCCCTTAAGCACTCAGATTCTCCCTTAAGCTCTCAGACTCTCCCTTAAGCACTCAGACTCTCCTTTAAGCACTCAGATTCTCCCTTAAGCACTCAGACTCCCCCTTAAGCACTCAGATTCTCCCTTAAGCACTCAGACTCTCCCTTAAGCACTCAAACTCTCCCTTAAGCACTCAGATTCTCCCATAAGCACTCAGACTCCCCCCCTTAAACATTCAGACTCCCCGTTAAACACTGAGACTCCCACTTAAGCACTCACACTCTCCCTTAAGCACTTATTCAACGGGACAAAATACAAACTACACTCTAACGACACATTAAAATGTCTCTCCCCTGAGTTCAGGGAAAATACAAATTTTTCAGAATAAATCAGAAGTTGGGGACCAAGGAGCTGGAGCTCAACCCCTTCAAACACAGACAGGGGTGAGGGTGGGGGGGGGGGGGGAAGGGGGGAGTATACATGGGTACACTCTGCCTTCACACTTGCCTGTAAACCAGGCTGTTGACCATCCGTCAATTCGTAGTGTATACCCACTACAGTAGTGAATAACGTCAGCCGGGACACTGGGGACTTGAGAGGTCACTTACGAGCGACACTTACGAGGTGCTGGCCACTTCCCAAGAGGCTGTATAAGATGAGATCACATCTTTAAGTGCCACGAAGAGTGTATGTAACCTGGGATGATGTATGCCTCCGGGGGCCAAGGTTGTATGCCCGTGGGGACGGTTCTATGACTAGGAGGCAGAGGTTTATGCCGCGGGCATGGCACGCATGTTTTGGGGAGCGACAGTATGCCTAGGCAGGCGGGGGGGGGGACAGTATGCCTAGAGGGGGTAACAGTATACCTAGGCGGGGGGGGGGGTAACAGTATGCCTAGGCGGGGGGGGGGGTAACAATATGCCTAAGGGGGGCAATAGTATGCCTAGAGGAGAGGGCGCAACAGTAAGCTCGAGTGCGCCAGAGTATGCCTAGATGGCATCCATTTGCTACTGGCGGTTACATTTTTATTATATTATATATATCTAGAGAACTACAAAGTGTGCGGAAGTACGAGGGTCCTGGGTACATGCAGAAAAAATGGAGAAGACCGCTATAAGGACTGAATCCTTGGTAACAGTGAAGGGGGAACTTTATAAAATTTGAGGAAATGGGGGAGGGGGAGGATTCGAACCCTACCCAGGAAGTCACACATGGGCGCCACTAGATGGGCCAGTTACCCTGAATTACCTAGGAAAAAACGAGGGAAAATAACACAGATGAAAACAAATGGTATGTTCTTGAGAACTGGAAAGATGAGCTTTCAAGGAAAACAGGATGTACAAGATACGAAAACTCACGCGCTCCTCTAAAGAATCTATTTCGTTCTTAGACTTTTTTTTCCCAGGAGAGCCTCCGACCCAGCTAGTCCCTAATGATGACGCAGCTGCCGACCAATTGTGGCAGGCAAAAGAGGTTCGTTATCTCCTCTGATTCTGAGTCCAAGAGAAGAGGGGAATTTATGTAATGACTCAAAATTGCCGACCGAGGTTGAGTCGGATGAAGACTGCTGAAGCTTCATATCCAACCCCCCAAACTCACTAGACTCATCATTTGGAGATGTAGAGCTCTCAATGCGGGAGGTTGTGAGTTATGAGATTATATCCCCAGTTTTAAGACGTGTACCTTCTCTTATAGACACTTAGAACAGTTTCTCCTGCACAGGACACAGTACCGTGGCTCCTCCACCGGACACTTGTATTATATAACTAAGAACAACGCAATTCGGCCACCTAATGAGATCAGTGCCTCTCCTACCAAACTGATAGAAACAGTGCCATTCCCTGTATGCCTATCTTAGTGTCCCTGTATGTCCCTGTATGCACTATTACCTTAGTGCATCTCGGATCAGGAAATAAGAACACTATTTATCTTGCAAACTACCGGCAAACTATCATTCCACTTGCAAGGCAGGAGAACCATTCTGCTAGTTTCCAAGACCCGAGCCACCAGTGCCATGTTGCCAGCTCAAGATTGCAGGTAAGGCATTAAGTGGAAGTCGTCATGGCCACAGTGTCAAGACAAGGTGCCATACACCCATCATGGAGCCTGTTTGATCTTAAGGGGTAACAGAAGACGATGTTCCAAGGAGCTTCCCAACACCTGAGAAACTCAGACGCTGAGGGAGTTTGTGGAGAATTGTTTTTCCCTCT
>NC_091240.1:8186843-8221843 GCF_040958095.1 Procambarus clarkii
GTGGTGCGCCCTCTGGTGTTGACCCAGCTGCAACTAGTCCTGTTTACAATCATCTTGCTGTTGGTGATTCTGTTGAAGTTACAGCATCGCAATGATAATACTGTTACTATGCTGGTGCTGCAAGATTGAAACCTGTTGTACACGCTGCTTAGTTTGTCTCTTGCAATTTCAAATCTCTCCTTCTCCTGTTTTCGCTGTTTGCATCGTGATGTGTGCTACACCTGGCGCCAGCAGCTGGTGCAAGGGCCCGTTGCATGCAACCTGACAAAGCCTCTCTTAATTCCTGTTGACTTTGCATCCTCTGATGGACTCAGAGCAACGTGGCAATAACTTCCATTGACATCCCAAGGGGGTGAAAATTCCGTAGCTTAAATGTGGTAAATTCAACCTTAGGGGAGGGGTAGAGAGAGAGAGAGAGAGAGGGGGGGAGGGGGGAACGGGTGTGGTTTGGCTCTGTCTTGCCCCGCAATTCCTTGGGGAGGAGGGGGGGGGGGGGTGTTGTTGATTCGCGTGTGCCTCTGATAGACAGGTTTAAACCAAAAAATATATATACCAGAAGTGTTGAAAGTGATTAGAGGTGGGTTTAGCGTGATTAGCGATTGGTTTAACGATTTAAGAGCCAGGGGGGGGGGGTTGGGGGGGGGGGAGGGGGAATATATGTTGACGGGGGGTTTAAGGTGTTTATTTTGGCAGGTGTTAATTACTTCTTCAGGTGTTCAAGGTAGACATAAATGGGTTAAATTGATTAAACGATGAGGATTAAAAGTCTAATGTGTGGGACATGAAGTGCAGGTAAATATGACGCCCTGCCAGATAGACTAGAATGATGATAGATGAAATAGAGTTGAGATTTGACTGAATAGTGCCGATAGATGAAACAGTGATGCTTGATGGAACAGAGTGCTGATAGACTAGACTGTTGCTTGACAGGATATAAGATAGTATCGTAGTAGACGTTGTAGCACAACGTCTGTAGCAAGTGCCAAGGGGCGGATTTGAAGCACTTTGAAAGAGTCCATCTGTGTTGACAGAGTTCAACCATAAGATTAAAGTGCTTTAAGTTGGGTTTAAAGTGCTTGGCGACGTGATTTAAGTGTACTGAGACACGTTTTAAGAATTTATTTAAGATAGGTGAATGTGCGTAGCTTATTATATATATATATATATATATATATATATATATATATATATATATATATATATATATATATATATATATATATATATATATATATATCTGAGGAAGAGAGAGAGAGAGAGAGAGAGAGAGAGAGAAAGAGAGAGAAAGAGAAAGAGAGAGAGAGAGAGAGAGAGAGAGAGAGAGAGAGAGAGAGAGAGAGAGAGAGAGAGAGAGAGAGAGAGAGAGAGAGAGAGAATCATCTCCAGTCTTGATCCATTGTAGTTGGACTGCTTTGCATATCAGTCTTCAATATTGACGGACTTACTATTACCTATAAGGCCAACGTTCTCAACGTCCCCCAGCCTGCTTCGAGCACAGCCAGAAGTTGGAAATCACAACACAAGGCGCTCAGCAATCAACAGCCTCAGGTCCCGGATCTGGCATTCTCCAGACTAATTTATTATAAATTCCAGAACATCATGCCATCACCAATCACTTATTCCAAGGCTGACTCGCATTTTGAACTTATCCCACTCAAGCTGTAAATTCGCGTGAAATCCAATCAATCCTATGCTATCAATCGAGCATATGAAGGCTCTGGCACACCGTTGGCTCCTGGTTCATCCTGTACCTTACATGGTAGTTACTTAAGACAATATGTTTAGATATTACCTATAGATAAATATATTTAGATAAATATACTTAGATAAATATATTTAGACAATATATTTACGTCGTCGTCCCTTCACCTTCTAGTGTGTGGTCTGGTCAACATACTTCAGCCACGTTATTGTGACTCATCACCTTCACAATATATTTACCTTATTCCTATAATGGCCAGAAATTACAAACCCATCAAATACATGAGTTTCTTAGGTTGACGTTAGCTGGTGTAGGATAGTAGCTCGCGATGCTGCTATCCTACTCCAGATAGATGATGTATCTAATGAGTCTGTAGAGACTCATTAGATACATCATCACAATTCCTAACGAGTCCTGAACACTATACACACCTATGCCTCCTTTCCAAAAGTTGGGTCTACTTTGACAACCCTCCATGATTCTGTTAAATTACCCGGTTGTAACTATGCATAGAATATACATAGAATTAACCAGCTTGCTTCTTATACATGGTTTACCAGTTGAACAAATCCACAAGGGCCGTGACGAGGATTCGAACCTGCGTCCGAGAGCATCCCAGACGCTGCCTTAATCGACTGAGCTACGACATGGTCAATTTGATGCATCACGCAATTGTGATTTCTGTGAGTAATGTTTACCAGTTATTTCCCTAGTAATTAATAGTGTGCTGAATGTGTATTCACTCTATAAGTGTGATAAACTAAAGGAAATAGTGATGAGTACGTCTCTGATAAGGATCGTGATAAAGTACAGTGTATAAATGAGACAACTTTTGATGATATTGGTTTACAGGGGTATCTTGAGGTTATCTTAAGATGATTTCGGGGCTTTTAGTGTCCCCGCGGCCCGGTCCTCAACCAGGCCTCCACCCCCAGGAAGCAGCCTGTGACAGCTGACTAACACCCAGGTACCTATTTTACTGCTAGGTAACAGGGGCATAGGGTGAAAGAAACTGCCCATTGTTTCTCGCCGGCGCCCGGGATCGAACCCAGGACCACAGGATCACAAGTCCAGTGTGCTGTCCGCTCGGCCGACGGGCATGAGAAAGATTTATATGTAAACAAGGCTGGTTTACAGAGGTATAGGACGCGTTCAGAGGAGCACAAGACTGGTTTACAGGGGCATAAACCATGTAAACTAGACCACAAAGCATGTATACAAGGGCATAAGACAGGTTTACACTATTAGACTGCTAATAAAATACATAATAAAACTAAAACCGTGTACATGATAAAGGAGTGAAAAAATAAATCAAGTGAAAATTAAGATAAAAACAGTGAGGCAGAAAAAGAGAAAGAAGCTGAAAGAGCGAAATAAAGAAACAGAAAAAAAATAAAATGACGAAAAGATAGGAAAAAGAAGCGACATAAAGAGGGAAGGACTCAGAAAAAAGGAAGACTCAGAAAGAGAAGACAAAGAGAGAAAGACTCAGAAAGAGAGAAATAGGCAGAGAGAGAAGATGAAATGAGAAAGCCTCAGAGAGAGAGAAATAGGCAGAGAGAGAAGACGAGCAATTGAGAATGAAAGAATGAGATCAGGAAGAAACCCAAATCCTATCATCCCAAGCTCTCAACGCCTCACAAGAAAGAAATAAAAAAAGGAAGAAAGCCAAGAGAGAGAGAGAGAAAAAAAGAAAAGAGGAGTCACCCGCGAACTCTTCCTCGGCTCCCGAGTTCAATCCCCGGATCCAATAACAACCCACGGATTACTGGAGCCCCCACGCCATTGGTGGATTTATAGGAGCCCGGAAAGAAAAGACAATATATAATTTTTATGATCAAGAAGATATGAATCATAGCAATAACATTAATAATTAAAATAATGTGAAAATCCATCAGGGCTGTGAGGTAGGTTCGAACCTACATCCCCGGCATTGCCAAGCACGTACTCTATCACTAGGTACCGGGGAATAGATACCTGGGGCCAGATTCACGAAGCAGTTACGCAAGCACTTACGAACGTGTACATCTTTCCTCAATCTTAAACGGCTTTGGTTACATTTATTAAACAGTTTACAAGCATGAAAACTTTCCAATCAACTGTTGTTATTGTTATAAACAGCCTCCTGGTGCTTCGGAGCTCATTAACTGTTTAATAATTGTAAACAAAGCCGCCAATGATTGAGAAAAGATGTACAGGTCCGTAAGTGCTGGCGTAACTGCTTCGTGAATCTGGTCTCTGGTGGTTAAGACACAGATTACCAGCTGTTTCCTAAGGATGTGTCTGGGAAAAAATCACATCCCAGGATGTGTCTGGGATGTGTTAGAAAAAAATATTTGAAGCAAACGTAATATTAGGAACAAAATAGAGAGGTTAGAAAGGCGGGGTCCAAGAGCTAATAGATCGATTCTGCAAGCACAAATAGTAAATACACACCCACATACATCATTTTAAAAACGCACTCAAGAGCTTCCAAAGAAGAAAAAACAGGTCAGACTTGTAGAAAGTGCCTAGAAGAGTCAGAAAATAGCCGATGGACTCCAAAAGGTTTATTCAGGAGATTGAGGCAAAGTCAGCAGAGACACACTCAAAAACCGACGCACAAAAAAAAGTGAATCCGCTTACAAAAACATACACTCACACACACACACACACACACACTCACACACACACACTCACACACACACACACACACACACACACACACACACACACACACACACACACACACACACACACACACACACAAGAATTCTTTTAGCGTGAGAGTAGTGGAAAAATGGAATGCACTTAAGGAGCAGGTTGTGGAAGCTAACTCTATTCATAATTTTAAAATTAGATGTGATAGAGAAATGGGACAGGAGTCATTGCTGTAAATAACCAATGGCTCGAAAAGCGGGATCAAGAGTCAATGCTCGATCCTGCAAGCACAAATAGCTGAGTACACACACACACACCCAACTGCTTCCGTCTATAACCTGTTTAAAACAAAGAAGCACACGCACAAGCACAGGCGCATGAGCACTGAGTGCGCAAGAAGTGGACTAGCAAGTAAAAGATATCTCCATTTCTGGACTGAAATCCCAATATGGTAAAAGTACCCAGGAGAACCAATCAGTAATTAAAAGACGGGGCCGAGGAGCTGAAGCCCAATCCCACGCTACAACAATGTGTATGTGTGTAGACATACACACGTGCCTGCTCATACTTCACGAGTGAAGGCAGTATATCAGACATATATACATGAAAGTAGCCATCTTACAATGTATAACAAACAAAATATTTTCAAAGAGTCTCTAAACCTTGATGTTTAGAGGCAGATGTAGACGGATTTGTCTGTCTGTCTCTTTCTGTCTGTCTGTCTGTCTGTCTGTCTGTCTGTCTGTCTCTCTCTCTCTCTCTCTCTCTCTCTCTCTCTCTCTCTCTCTCTCTCTCTCTCTCTCTCTCTCTCTCTGCCAAATCCATAATGAGAAAAAATGTTTCTACCATTAAATGTCCAATTATTTTAGAGGCTGTAATCTCCTGAAACTGTGTACGCACACACCCGGGTGCACATGACTGTTCAAATGTGCACATGTGTACCGTGTTGTATTCCAGCAAGAGTGTGTACGAACAAAGACAATTGTCACCCAGCCGATATACACCTGTCGGCTGGGGGGGGGGGGGGGGGGGGGAGGGGGGGAAGTGGAAGTCATATGTATGAAATAATACAGAACAAAAGGTTAAGCCATGCACAAATTATACGAGAGCAAATAGGTCGAACCACACACACACACACACACACACACACACACACACACACACACACACACACACACACACACACACACACCCACATACACACACACACACACGTTGTACAACAGTGAAAAGTTTGAGCATACACAAAGTATACAAAGCAGTGAAAAAGATATGGTTGCTAGGGACGCAGGGATAGTTAAAGTGTGTTGCCAGGGATAGGTGAGCGTGACTATGGATAGGAGGGATGGAAGAAGGGGGCAGGGAAGATATTACCCTACAGGGAACACCCCTACCCCCAGAGATAAGGGGGTAGGGGTGTTCCAAGAGGCGGGGGGGGGGGAGAGGGGGAAGTATTACACTAGCAGAACGAGAGAATAATCATGTTTAAGAGAGCCAATAAGTAGCTCTGATAACTCCCCAAGAATGGTTAGGGTCGTTACAGAGAGATTGCCTCGTTGCCGCTCGTCAGGGCTAAGAAACGAGGGAGAACCAGCGCTAATCTGGAGAAGAAAGGCACACGAGATAACCCCAGTGAAGGAGACATAATAGAACATACGATAAACACGAAAGAAAACACACAAGCGAGAGAGAGAGAGAGGGAGGGAATTTGGAGTAAATGAACTAGGAAAAGAGAAGTCATGAAATAAAATGAATAAAATATGGAGTTAAGAGCAAATGACATCAGACGTCTCCAGGTACGTCACACAAACAATATAGAGACATCAGACGTCATATATATATATATATATGTGTGTGTGTATATCACGAAAATAAACACGTGATTAAAAATGTGACAATGTCAGACCACGGAGGAAAAAATGAAACAGGAATTTCCTTAAGTACTTTCGTATATTAATACATCTTCAGAAGGAGTCAGAAGGTTTGACTCCTTCTGAAGATGTATTAATATACGAAAGTACTTAAGGAAATTCCTGTTTCATTTTTTCCTCCGTGGTCTGACATTGTCATATATATATATATATATATATATAAATATAATAAAAATTCTGAAAAACATTATTACAACTTTATTAGAGGGAGATTAGCTTTAGAGCCTATAATGTCTTAGAGCCCAATAAAATAATAACTTTTCATATCGTGTTCAACTGAACTGATTGTTAATTATCAAGTTGATGTTTAAATTACACATTGAGAGTGAAAATGATTGGATCAATAGATTTAGAAATCCAAATGATCCGGAAAGAGTTGAAAATAATCTATGATTTACAATGATTTAAATTATTATTTTGCTGGAAAGTAATTTGCGATTTTTCACCTGCAGGAGAGATCATAGGTAATTGTAATTTTTTAGGTTTAACGAGGGGGGTTAAGGCGATTTAATCTGATTTATTAATACATTTTTAATTAATGTTAATAATAATAATAAAATAATAATAATAATATTAATACTACTACTACTACTAATAATAATAATTATTATTATAATTTCAACAATAAAAGATGTAGCTGGCCTGTGAGAACTCTACAAAAGTTCCCAAAACACACAGTTAGCTTCTCAACAACTCCCTCCCTCAAGACTAAACAACCAGGAGCATCCCAGACACTGCCTTAATCGACTGAGCTACGACAGGGTTTCCCGGACGCAGGTTCGAATCCTCGTCACGGCCCTTGTGGATTCGTTCACTAAACAACCAGACCAATAGGTGAGACCCATGACAACACCCAGACGGATGTCTTCCCTTCACACCAAGACGCCAATTTCGACAATCCAAGACTGCGACCAGGCGATGTAGACCAGAGACGCTGAGAAAGGACTGGCACCGGCTTGTAGGAAGCGAAAGAAAAAACCATTAAGATATATGGAAGGAATGTGACACAAGGGAAAGGAATGAGTTGGAGGAGGAAGAGAAAGAGGAAGACGAGGAGACACAGGTGGCTGATATCTGGAGTACCAGCAGAGAGAAAATAGCATCAGAGAGCGTATCGTACACAGCCACACACACTAGGACCCTCGCCTGTAATTGAAAAGTTGATGAATCAATTTATTTTCGTATCAAGAATTTCCCTTCGGCTGCAGATGCGTACAGACAAAAATACATGTAGTGCTCATGTCAGAAAATATTGGTGCAGACATTCCATGCAAAATATAACAGGAGGACAAACTCATTAAATTCCAGCAGCAGCAGAGATAGTATGCTGCTTCCAGTACACAGACAACACACCACTACACAGGCTCACCCATGAGTAGTGAGCGGCCAGTACACAGTACAGTCGTGTTTGGCTTCCAGACTCCAGTGCTCAGAACTGCACTGGGAGGCAACAGATAACGAGCTACTTTGTCTAAGGGATTATAATGTGTGCTCTGTGAGTTATCCCTAGTGGCAGATATCGTACACACATCCACAGCTCTACTGTCACAGATAACGAGGTCTCTTTCTCTCGCTATCCTTCGAGCTCTTGCTTTCCCGCTCTCTATATGACTCTTTACTTGATCTGTGGTAAAAGTTATGTAGTAAAAACTCTCTCTTTTCATTTCATTCACCTAGACCGGTGAATGGAATGGACTCGTTCTTCACTTTCCCGTTGACAAGCCTCCATCACTCCCTCACACACACCATATTCCATCCTCACTTTCCATCTCCATTTTTAACGCTTCGTTCATTTTTGAACAAGCCGAAGAACTTAAAACCCCACCAAGGATCTATAGTTAATTCCAGGTTGGTGCAGCGACCATAAAACTGAATTAGTCAGGTCCTTTTTACCATGTTACAAGCTCGTTCACTTGTCCTTTACAACTGTGGACGTAAATATCTCTAAATGCACAGTTCATATTACGCTCGGCCAACGTGGAAATGAGTAGTTGTCTGAGGTTGAGAATTGTGGGTAGTGTGGGGGGCAGGATGGGGGGGGGGTTATGGCCGAGGGAGCCGGTCGGCCGAGCGGACAGCACACTGGACTTGTGATCATGTTGTTTCGGGTTCGATCCCGGGCGCCGGCGAGAAACAATTGGCAGAGTTTCTTTCACCCTATGCCCCAGTTACCTAGCAGTAAAATAGGTACCTGGGTGTTAGTCAGCTGTCACGGGCTGCTTCCTGGGAGTGGAGGCCTGGTCGAGGACCGGGCCGCGGGGACACTAAAGCCCCGAAATCATCTCAAGATAACCAAGATGGCCCCCCCCCCCCCAACACACACCCACACACACACATTAGGCGAAGGGAGCAGGAGGCTGAACACAAGGTATCATCTGGGAGGTGAAATCCTGCAACAGTCATATAAAGAGAAAGATCTGGGGGTTGATATCACACCGAACCTGTCCCCAGAGGCCCACATCAAAAGGATATCATCAGCGGCATATGCTAGATTGGTCAACATACGAACTGCTTTTAGAAACTTGTGTAAGGAATCGTTCAGGACCTTGTATACAACTCATATCAGACCAATTCTGGAATATGTAGCTCCAGCCTAAAGTCCATACCTAGTCCATACCTATAGCCCGTTTTAATGGCTTCCGATCTTCTTGTTTCTAATAAGACTCTTGGAACCATGTGCGGTGTTCGTCTGAACCACCTCACCTTCCTCACCGGCGATTCTAGTTTCTACCCTCGCTCTCCCATTCCACCTCTGCCCATTATAATCTCGTTAGTTTCCTTTATAAACCTTTCATGTTGCGATCATGTCTCCTCTTAGCCTCACCCTCCTTTTTTTATCAGCTTATTAAGGCCTTTTTTCAGTATCTCAGTTCAGGGAGCAGTTGTGTTGCAAGTTTTTGGGCTTCCTCTAATGAGACCCGGTACGACGATCCAGGGGGGGGGGCGGGGTCTAACCATCACTAACAAAGGGGCTCACCGCCACTAACAAGAGGTCCCCATTAACCACTGAACAAGGGGACCCACCACCAACCACTGAACAAGGGGACCCACCAACCACTAACAAAGGAAACCATTAACATTCACAAAATACAAAGTAAATTACTCAACAGGTCCAAACTACGTTCTAAACAATGCTGTACAACCATCCACCGATCATGATAAAGTAGTTATAAATTTCAAATCACTTGACGAAACCAAAAAAACCTAATTTTTTTCCCCCTCCGTATATCGCAGGAATTAAAAAAATTTTACTCAAGTTTTTTTATTTTTTAAAGCCCTCGATGTGAGATGAAAGGATCTTTCTCATTACCTCACATTTACACATTTTAATTCTTTCTCAATCTGAGATTAAAAAAAAAAATAGTTCAAAGCGCTCGGGAGGATTTTAAAAAATGGAAATTGTCTCGTACAATAGTCACGGAACTCGATAAAATTATCGCACTCGCGAAGAGTCAAAAATATATCAATGAATTTTTAACTAGTAAGGGGGAGGGAATTTTCAAGGGAAAGCGCCAAGCCATTTCGACTATATAGCACTTAGAACGGGGTCAGGATAAGGATTTGGGATGGGATGGAATGGGGGGGGAGGAAGGGTGCCCAACCACTTGGACGGTCGGGGATTGAACGCTGACCAGCATTAAGCGAGACTCTCGCTCTACCGTCCTGTCCAAGTGGTTTAACTAATGAAATATCCGTTATTTAGTAAAAGAATAAAATATTATACAAAATTTTATTCTTCCAATAATAAAAAATATATATATAAAAATTCAGAGATATTCTCCAATCGTAATTTTTTGCAATAGTAATAAGAATAATAATAAAAACTCTATTCCATTAGTTTTAATTCAGTTGTTATGGGGCTTGCAGTAGAGTTGGCTTCGTTCTCGGCTCACAATCGGGGATCCCGGGTTCCATTCCCCGAAATGGTTAGGCACATTTCCTTTCACCTAATAGCGCTGTTCACCTAATAGCAAACATAACTACTTGGTATTAGGTGCTAGGCAACCCAGGAGTTATATATATATATATATATATATATATATATATATATATATATTTATTTATTTATTTACGGGTGAAGTTTTAAATTTGAATTGAATTTTGAAATAGTGTAAAAACTTGACTGCTAACGTTGCTAGAGAAGAAGAAGAAGCGAGAGAGAGAGAGAGAGAGAGACAGACAGACAGAGAAAGAGACCCGGGCCCCGCCGGGTACCCCATCCCGTATACACAACACGCCCAAACCTCGACACAGTGTGGTACAAGCAGACTGTGGTGGCAGTAAGTCAGGACCACTCAGCCGCGTGTAACAGTCGGCAATGAGCGCGTCGCCTCACTATTGACAGCCCATCATCTTTAACATCTATTTTCGGGGTTTTGCCAAGAGGAAGAGGGAAGTGGAGTGGGTTGAGAGAGAGAGAGAGAGAGAGAGAGAGAGAGAGAGAGAGAGAGAGAGAGAGAGAGAGAGAGAGAGAGAGAGAGAGAGAGAGAGAGAGAGAGAGAGATATTTAGTTATCCAGTATATATATATATATATATATATATATATATATATATATATATATATATATATATATATATATATATATATATATGTATATATACATATATATATATATATATATATTTTACCATAAGCAGATCAAGATATTAACACATTTTTAAAATATCCAAGAGACTACTACAACCCTCCTCGAGAGGAGATTCGAACCTGAGACACGGGAGGGAATTAATTGCTAGCCCGGAGTGCACACACACACACCACTCTGGCGAGGGAATATAATGCTATAGATGCTGCTGGCCTGGAACATGCATCTTGGCTCCAGGTGTTCCAGTGTCTATGATAACAGGGAGTCCACTACGAACTGTGTGTTATCGCAGAGTAATAGAGGGGGACCTGATATCTTTAATGCAAATCCGTCCACAGAGATTCATCTCAGTGACAGCGCATCCCCCCCCCCCCCCCCCCCCTCTTTACATCCCTCCTCTCTCTCTCTCTCTCTCTCTCTCTCTCTCTCTCTCTCTCTCTCTCTCTCTCTCTCTCTCTCTCTCTCTCTCTCTCAAATGCTAATCTTACACTTTGACGAAGCGTTGCAGAGTCCTGGTACGGGAAGGTAGCCCAAGAGCTGTAGACCAACCAAACTGTCCATTTGTGTCAGTAGTTATTTGGTACAACATCTTTATGGCCTAATTCTAAGGGCAACAACTCTCTTATTCCCTATAAATGTCGCTGGGGGGAAGAACATGTTTCAAGGTGAGTGGGGAAAGGGGTATATATATATATATATATATATATATATATATATATATATATATATATATATATATATATATATATATATATATATATATATATATATATATGTGTGTATATCACGAAAATAAACACGTGATTAAGAATGTGACAATGTCAGACCACGGAGGAAAAATGAAACAGGAAATTTCCTTAAGTACTTTCGTATATTAAATATACGAAATATACATCTTCAGACCTTCTGAAGATGTATTTAATATACGAAAGTACTTAAGGAAATTTCCTGTTTCATTTTTCCTCCGTGGTCTGACATTGTCATATATATATATATATATATATATATATATATATATATATATATATATATATATATATATATATATATATATATATATATATATATATATATGCAGAGAAAACCGTCAAATTGATGGTACTTTCAAGTTGATTAATACGTCGCATTTTCAGCGGATTGGTCGATTCCGTAGACAAATTGCGAGTGTGACTACTGACTCACCCTCCGGGGCACAGTGATACTAGAGATCAGTCATCGTATCCCAGTAATGCTTCTCTAGACTCTTGGCTGGTGTTTCGAAGGCCTTCGCCTGCGTCTGGTAGCAAGAGTAGGCCTAGCTCTTACTTGTTCCGTGGTGTAGTTCATCACAGCATGTCTGCCGTTGGTATAACCAATCATAACCAAGAAAAGTAAGCGCTTGACCTCTCCCCCCCCCCACCCAAAAAAAAATGCAACATCAGTAATGTATAAAGTCATAAAATTGTAACTCCTTCCCCTTCCGCTTCTACCCTTTCCACCTAAATCTCTTCCTTTCGCTCTGCAGACACGACCTTATCCCTGGAATCCTTTTCCAGCTCTCGTAGGAACCCACCGGGATCCCGTTCCTTCTATGTGAATGCTCCATCTCCAATCCTTTGGAACCCCCTGGTCCTTTTGGATCCCATTCACCCTCCACTGGAACCCTTGGTTCTTCTGGATCCAACTCACTATCCTCAACCCCCATGTGAAACCCCTCTGCTCTTCCTGAAACCTTCTTCCCCTCGCCCGGAACCCCTCCCTCATAGGCAACAAGCCGCCCATGAAGTAAGGGTCAACAGGAAGGCAAGTTTAACTGTGCCGTGAACACAGAGCAGCGGGGAGAGTGCTTCCATAACCGCATTCATTAATAGTAATTAAAAGCAAATTTGGGCAATGATGGTATCGGCGCTCGAGGCCTTGAATGTATATCACCAGTTGGGTTTGTACAGCGTGATGCCCCAATGGTGACCTTATTTCACGTGCTGAGGGCTCCTGAAATACCAAATGGTATTACACGTGCTAAGGGCTCCTGAAATGTATCAAAGGGTATTACATGTGCTATATTTCAGGGGCTTTCAGCTCAGGGAAATAACCCTTGATAGGACATATTTCAGAAGCCTTTAGAGCATGAAATACCCTTTGATACATTTCAGGAGCCCCTAGCACATGTAATACCATTTGGTATTTCATGAGCCCTTAGGACATGTAATACCCTTTGGTATTTCATGAGCCCTTAGCACATGTAATATCATTTGGTATTTCATGAGCCCTTAGCACATGTAATACCCTTTGGTATTTCATGAGCCCTTAGCACATGTAATACCCTTTGGTATTTCATGAGCCCTTCGCACATGTAATACCATTTGGTATTTCATGAGCCCCTAGCACATGTAATACCATTTGGTATTTCATGAGCCCCTAGCACATGTAATACCATTTGGTATTTCATGAGCCCTTAGGACATGTAATACCCTTTGGTATTTCGTGAGCCCTTAGCACGCGTAATACCCTTTGCTCCTGAAATGTATCAAAGGGTATTTCAGGTACTAAAGGCTTCTGAAATATGTTCTATCAAGGGTTATTTCCCCGAGCTGAAGGCCCCTGAAATATACGGCATATCAGAGATTACTTCTTCGGGTTCTTCATCTTGGGTTCTTTCTTCTTTGGGGTTCTTCAAACGTTATACCAAAGTCTTTCACGTCCCCAAACACCCCCACACACAACACGTGCCCAACTCGACACAGAAAGCATGTGAATGAGACATTGACAAAAACTCCATTATGTCGGAATATAATACTCAAAAGTTATCACGTCAAATTATGTAATTTCGGGACAATATTTCGTACAAAGAAATCATCCAACAGTGCGAATAAGCATATATATATATACACACAACGAAAATTACCCAAAATAGCAGAATTCTTTTGGGAAAATGTAGCGAGATAAGTTTATTAAAGTGCGTTTATGATGAAGTATGAATGTCAAATCTGCAATGACAATTGATTAATTAAATATTTATGCTAAGTTATCATCATCCAGGATGAGGAAGCAATGTTTTTATGCACCAACAATTAAATCAATATAATATCTAGCAACAGTCGAAACCTGACCAAATATTAGAAGAAAAAAAGTCCTATATATGCCTTTATCACCAAAATCTTAAAAAAAATTACATGTGCCAAAAATGATAACTTCGTACACCAACAATCACGCTATATATACTCCCCCCCCTCACTATACCACTACTGAACCCTCACTATATCGCTACTGAACCCTCACTATATCGCTACTGAACCCTCACTATACCACTACTGAACCCTCACTATATCGCTACTGAACCTCACTATATCGCTACTGAACCTCACTATATCGCTACTGAACCCTCACTATACAACTACTGAACCCTCACTATATCGCTACTGAACCTCACTATATCGCTACTGAACCTCACTATATCGCTACTGAACCTCACTATATCGCTACTGAACCTCACTATATCGCTACTGAACCTCACTATATCGCTACTGAACCTCACTATATCGCTACTGAACCTCACTATATCGCTACTGATCCCTCATTATATCGCTATTGAACCTCACTATATCGCTATTGAACCTCACTATATCGCTACTGAACCTCACTATATCGCTACTGAACCTCACTATATCGCTACTGAACCTCACTATATCGCTACTGAACCTCACTATACCACTACTGAACCCTCACTATATCGCTACTGAACCTCACTATATCGCTACTGAACCTCACTATATCGCTACTGATCCCTCATTATATCGCTATTGAACCTCACTATATCGCTATTGAACCTCACTATATCGCTACTGAACCTCACTATATCGCTACTGAACCTAACTATATCGCTACTGAACCTCACTATACCACTACTGAACCCTCACTATATCGCTACTGAACCTCACTATATCGCTACTGATCCCTCATTATATCGCTATTGAACCTCACTATATCGCTATTGAACCTCACTATATCGCTATTGAACCTCACTATATCGCTATTGAACCTCACTATATCGCTACTGAACCTCACTATATCGCTACTGAACCTCACTATATCGCTACTGAACCTCACTATATCGCTACTGAACCTCACTATATCGCTACTGAACCTCACTATACCACTACTGAACCCTCACTATATCGCTACTGAACCTCACTATATCGCTACTGAACCTCACTATATCGCTACTGATCCCTCATTATATAGCTATTGAACCTCACTATATCGCTATTGAACCTCACTATATCGCTACTGAACCTCACTATATCGCTACTGAACCTCACTATATCGCTACTGAACCTCACTATACCACTACTGAACCCTCACTATATCGCTACTGAACCTCACTATATCGCTACTGATCCCTCATTATATCGCTATTGAACCTCACTATATCGCTATTGAACCTCACTATATCGCTACTGAACCTCACTATATCGCTACTGAACCTCACTATATCGCTACTGAACCTCACTATATCGCTACTGAACCTCACTATACCACTACTGAACCCTCATTATATCGCTACTGAACCTCACTATATCGCTACTGAACCTCACTATATCGCTACTGATCCCTCATTATATCGCTATTGAACCTCACTATATCGCTATTGAACCTCACTATATCGCTACTGAACCTCACTATATCGCTACTGAACCTAACTATATCGCTACTGAACCTCACTATACCACTACTGAACCCTCACTATATCGCTACTGAACCTCACTATATCGCTACTGATCCCTCATTATATCGCTATTGAACCTCACTATATCGCTATTGAACCTCACTATATCGCTATTGAACCTCACTATATCGCTATTGAACCTCACTATATCGCGACTGAACCTCACTATATCGCTACTGAACCTCACTATATCGCTACTGAACCTCACTATATCGCTACTGAACCTCACTATACCACTACTGAACCCTCACTATATCGCTACTGAACCTCACTATATCGCTACTGAACCTCACTATATCGCTACTGATCCCTCATTATATAGCTATTGAACCTCACTATATCGCTATTGAACCTCACTATATCGCTATTGAACCTCACTATATCGCTACTGAACCTCACTATATCGCTACTGAACCTCACTATATCGCTACTGAACCTCACTATATCGCTACTGAACCTCACTATACCACTACTGAACCCTCACTATATCGCTACTGAACCTCACTATATCGCTACTGATCCCTCATTATATCGCTATTGAACCTCACTATATCGCTATTGAACCTCACTATATCGCTACTGAACCTCACTATATCGCTACTGAACCTCACTATATCGCTACTGAACCTCACTATATCGCTACTGAACCTCACTATACCACTACTGAACCCTCACTATATCGCTACTGAACCTCACTATATCGCTACTGATCCCTCATTATATCGCTACTGAACCTCACTATACCACTACTAAAACACACATAATCGCTCTTCTCTCCTTACGAATTGAATGAAACTGGTGTTCTGACGACGTCGACTCCAACTCCACCAATTTAACTCTGGCAAATACACGCGCCGTAACCGCTGTGTGTGTGTGTGTGTGTGTGTGTGTGTGTGTGTGTGTGTGTGTGTGTGTGTGTGTGTAATCTACGTGATTACATCTAGGTGAGTACTTACGCATCATAAGAGGTTGTAAGTCTTGCAGGGAAGTGAAGGTAAGTGCTTGCCTGAGAGTCTCAGTTGTCCAAGAGTGAGTCAAGTGCTTGCCTGAGAGTCTCAGTTGTCCAAGAGTGAGTCAAGTGCTTGTCTGAGAGTCATAGTTGTCCAAGAGTGAGTCAAGTGCTTGTCTGAGAGTCATAGTTGTCCAGCAGAGAGTCAAGTGCTTGCCTGAGAGTCTCAGTTGTCCAAGAGAGAGTCAAGTGCTTGGCTGAGAGTCATAGTTGTCCAAGAGAGAGTCAAGTGCTTGCCTGAGAGTCTCAGTTGTCCAGGAGAGAGTCAAGTGCTTGCCTGAGAGTCTCAGTTGTCCAAGAGAGAGTCAAGTGCTTGGCTGAGAGTCTCAGTTGTCCAAGAGAGAGTCAAGTGCTTGGCTGAGAGTCATAGTTGTCCAGGAGAGAGTCAAGTGTTTGCCTGAGAGTCTCAGTTGTCCAGGAGAGAGTCAAGTGCTTGCCTGAGTCATAGTTGTCCAAGAGTGAGTCAAGTGCTTGCCTGAGAGTCTTAGTTGTCCAAGAGAAAGTCAAGTGTTTGCCTGAGAGTCATAGTTGTCCAAGAGTGAGTCAAGTGCTTGCCTGAGAGTCATAGTTGTCCAAGAGAGAGTCAAGTGCTTGCCTGAGAGCCTCAGTTGTCCAAGAGTGAGTCAAGTGCTTGCCTGAGAGCCTCAGTTGTCCAAGAGTGAGTCAAGTGCTTGCCTGGGAGTATAGTTGTGTAGGAAAGGACCAAGTGATTTCCAGGGTAGCATGGGAGTTGGGCTCCGACCTGGTGGAGCCTTCCAGCGCCTCTCCCCTCCCAGACAGTCAGAGTGACGGCTTGTTTTCACACGCACACGCTCTATGTATTTTTCCCGGGCAAATTGTGTTCACTGTGAAAGCATGAGTGTGTTTGTATGTATAGAGGTGTGTGTGTGTGTGTGTGTGTGTGTGTGTGTGTGTGTGTGTGTGTGTGTGTGTGTAAAATAATAATTTTTCTGTACGTACTGAACGTGTGTGTGTGTGTGTGTGTGTGTGTGTGTGTGTGTGTGTGTGTGTGTGTGTGTGTGTGTGTGTGTGTGTGTGTGTGTGTGTATGTGTGTGTGTGTGTGTGTGTGTGTGTGTGTGTGTGTGTGTGTGTGTGTGTGCCAATTACCTGTGGGTTTCCTGAGGCTGATTCCAATAATTTCGCTACTCTTCCTGCTCGACACTGGGGCTGCATTTTCCTGGGTATTGTATGATCAATGAGATTATTTGTATTAGCCGTCCGCAGGCTCACACACACACCAACACAAACCATTATTTGTAATGGTTTTTCACCTCCATGAGAAACATTGCGTTTACATCCATAACAGTTCAATCGCACCAGATTTGAGAATTTGGTCAAGACTGACTACAGGATTCAGCTCGATCCTCACAGGCTCCAGAATCCTGCTGATTTCTGACGCCTTCTGGCTTGGTATAATGTATATCTGGATCATGTCTTTTCACAATCTTGCATATGTTGATAATATCACCTCTGGCTTTTTTGTTTATCTTGAACAGTTGACTCTTTGGCTCTCCTTGGTATCTAGTATATCTCGATCCTGTCCCTTCTGCCCCTCCTCTCTATAAGCGCTGTAGGATTCAATTCTATTTCTGTCCTCTTGTAGTTAGTTCAGAGGGAGGGAATTATCACGGGAAAGTACCAAGCCATTACGACTAAATAACACTAGCGAGAGATCAGAATAAGAATTTGGGATGGGACGGGGGGAAAGGAATGGTGCCCAACCACTTGGACGGTCGGGGATTGAACGCCGACCTGCATGAACCGTGACCGTCGCTCTTCCGTCCAGTCCAAGTGGTTGAACAGTTAGTTATGAGGCTAATCTTTTGGTAGTCATCTGGACTTTAAATTATTATTTTTAACAAAATGCTGAAAGGTGTAAAGGTGTATCCAAGCCGGTGTATTTCAATGGCGATGTATTTCCAATGGATGCCTGACAGCTGGGTGGAGAGCGCTTCGGATTCGTAGTCCTGAGGTTCCGGGTTCGATCCCCGCTGGAGGCGAGGACAAATGGGCAAAATATTTCTTTCACCTGATGCCCCTGTTACATAGTATTAAATAGGTACCTGGGAGTTAGACAGCTGCTACGGGCTGCTTCCTGGGGGTGTGTAACAAAAAGGAGGCCTGGTCGAGGACCGGGCCGCGGGGACGCTAAGCCCCGAAATCATCTCAAGATAGGTGTTGTGTACTTTATTATGGAACCTGGTCTTTCATACCTTGCAATGGTCCGAGGATCAACATCCCTGAGACTGGGTCTCCTAGTTGGTAGTTTGATCAACCTTACTGTTGGAGGCGGCTGGAAGCAGGCTGTGCCTAATCAGCTGTCAATGTCCAAATGCCGTGGAACTTTACCGACTTTGACGTCAGTGAACTCTAAGTACAGACCTTCCTCTAGTATCAGGTATCTCGTCTCACTTAATGCTATTAGAAAGAGGTGTTCTAAATCTATTTATCACGGTCTTAGATCCCCCCTGGTTTAGTCTTAAAGGTGTATATCCCATATCTCAGGTATATCAGGTATATCTCAGGTGTAGCAGGTATATCTCAGCCTTCCAAGCTGAGCTGTACCTGTGAACGTCTCACATTCAAGGCAGATAACATTCTGTCCATCCAACTCTTGAATGTTTACAGGTGTGTGTGTTTGAGAGAGAGTCAAGAGCAGCGACGAGGTGGAATTAAACCCGGGAAGCTAACGGTTGATAAAGGGTTGTATAGAGCCTCTTGTGTAGCAGGCCAGAGGACTCTGTTGGACTCTCTCTCTCTCACTCTCTCTCTCTCTCTCACACACTCTCTCTCTCTCTCTCTCGTGCTTATAAAAAATGCGAGTACGATCAGGGGACGCGGGTCTGGCGTTGTCAGTGTGGTAATTGTTGGTGTGTTGGTGAGAGAGAGAAGTGACAGGTCGATGCCAGTCACAACCGACCAGTTCCAGTCAGGTCACATATGTATTCCCGGGGACCAGCACCATCCCAGTCAGGCCACGTATATATATATATGTATATATGTGTGTGTATTCACATGACTCCTGACTAGCTCCTGGTCAAGCCAAAGGTATTTTATGTTCATGTCAGTATGTCTATTCAAGGAAATAAAGATTCGATTTCGGGGTTCCTTTGAATTCATGTGGAACATGGAACGTTGATCGACCACATGGAATGTTGATCGTCCACATGGAACGTTGATCGTCCACATGGAATGTTGATCGTCCACATGGAACGTTGATCGTCCACATGGAACGTTGATCGTCCACATGGAACGTTGATCGTCCACATGGAACGTTGATCGTCCACCTGGAATGTTGATCGTCCACATGGAACGTTAATCGTCCACATGGAACGTTGATCGTCCACATGGAACGTTGATCGTCCACATGGAACGTTAATCGTCCACATGGAACGTTGATCGCCCACATGGAACGTTGATCGACCATATGGAACGTTGATCGACCACATGGAACGTTGATCGTCCACAGGGAACGTTGATCGTCCACATGGAACGTTGCTCGACCACATGGAACGTTGATCGACCACATGGAACGTTAATCGTCCACATGGAACGTTGATCGACCACATGGAACGTTGATCGACCACATGGAACGTTGATCGCCCACATGGAACGTTGATCGTCCACATGGAACGTTGATCGACCACATGGAACGTTGATCGTCCACATGGAACGTTGATCGTCCACATGGAACGTTGATCGACCACATGGAACGTTGATCGCCCACATGGAACGTTGATCGCCCACATGGAACAAGATCTGCACAAAACCCTGGCTTTCTTCACAATTAGGGAACACGCACATGCATAAGGAGACTAATATATGCCTCACTTGTCACGAACGCGTTCAGAGACTTATATCGTGTTTTCCTGTGATCATTTGTCAACCTGAAATTACGTAATTAGAGATGAACTGGAGCGTAGGAACGAGCGTATGGACTCGAATGCAGTATAGGAAGTCGTATTGGGTTAAGCTATAAGATAGTCGATCAGGAGAGGTCGGACCTGACCTCTCTATAAGAGGTCAGGTCCGATGGGGGAAACTCTTAGGGTTAAGGTTAGACGAGGTGAAGGGGCAAGGGGTCAAACGAGGGCAAACTACTGATTAGCCCCTTATCTCACAGACTAGTTTATCGGCTGGTTACTGTTGAATTGCTGGCGAGATGAATTACTCCTGTGAATATATTAAATATATTCGGGAATATATTTTTGTTTATATATTGATTGAGAGAAATTGGCCTGCACTCCCAATTCCTCCCCCCCCCCCCCCCTCCAATGGATGCCTCCCTTACTGGAGAAGAAAGGGAATTAGAGAATGGTGAACAAACGGTACGAGAGAGAGAGAGAGAGAGAGAGAGAGAGAGAGAGAGAGAGAGAGAGAGAGAGAGAGAGAGAGAGAGAGAGAGAGAGAGAGAGAGAGAGAGGGGAGAGTAGATGATGATTTTAAAGGAGGAAGGGGGAAACGAAATAGAAATATAAAATGGAAGGATAGAGGATGCGTGAGAGGTCTGGTGGAGGGAATGACATAGAAGATAGTACACATGATCACTTATCAGCCAGGGCGCACAATCCCAGACAGATGGAACAATTACGGACCTTCACTGTTGTACTGTTCCTGTACAAAACGTTATCGCTCCATATGGTCTAAGACCATATGGAGCTAAGACCATATGGTCTAAGACCATATGGAGCTAAGACCATATGGTCTAAGACCATATGGAGCTAAGACCATATGGTCTAAGACCATATGGAGCTAAGACCATATGGTCTAAGACCATATGGAGCTAAGACCATATGGTCTAAGACCATATGGAGCTAAGACCATATGGTCTAAGACCATCTAAGTACCTCACATACAGGACAACATACTCGAATCTGTTCATTGTCTCAGTAAAAAAAAAAGTATATTTTTAAACGTTTTTTTATGTTTATTAGTTTCTGAACTGCAAGACAAAGGGGTATAATATATCTATATTTGACTATTTGATCCACACCTGGCTACCTGACCCCTGACCTACACCTGGCTCTACCAGTCCCACACCTGTAACTGCACCCTAACTAATGGAATAATTAACGTAATACTCAATACCTAGAACAACAGGACGGTCTGTTTCATATTACAATTCCCGCCTGGCTTGGCCTGGCCCGGCCTGGCCCGGCCTGGCCCGTCCATGGTCTAAGCTGGTCCTGGGAAATCTGGCGCTGGAGTCCACGCTGTGAATGGGGAATGGAATCTTACTGGAATGGTATCGGGAAAATCAGTGACGGGGGGGGGGGGGGAAGGGGGGTTATCAGAAACAATCCTGGAAATGGTATTGGGAACGATAAACCGGAAACCATATTATTAGGGGAAGGGGTTTCCCATTGGACAGATCCGTCCCACTCCGTCTACCCTCTCTCGAGTCCACGTGTGTTCCCAAGCCCACCTGTCTAGATGATCATGATGATACCTCCAGGTAGAGACTATTAATTGGTGGCTGAGCGCCTTGCGTTGTGAGTACCAACTTGTAGGGGGGTTTTCCTCAAGTTGGGCTGGGTGGAGAACCTTGGGAACATGTTATATACAGAATAGTTATGCAGGCGATGAGTCACAATAACGTGGCTGAAGTATGTTGACCAGACCACACACTAGAAGTTGAAGGGACGACGACGTTTCGGTCCGTCCTGGATCATTCTGAAGTCGATTGTGAGAATGGCCCAGGACGGACCGAAACGTCGTCGTCCCTTCAACTTCTAGTGTGTGGTCTGGTCAACACAGAATAGTTAGGCTGCTGATATGTGTACTTATCTAGTTCTACTCACCTAGTAGTGCTTGCGGGGATTGAATTTTGGTTCTTGGGTCCCGCTTCTCAACTGTCAATCAACTGGTGTACAGAGCTAGGGTGGGGCTGGAAGGAGCTATAGGGTGGGCCTGGAAGGAGCTAGGGTGGGCCTGGTCGGGTCTAGGGTGGGCCTGGACGGGTCTAGGGTGGGCCTGGAAGGAGCTAGGGTGGGCCTGGGCGGGTCTTGGAGAGACAGGCCGGCCGCTGACCCTCCACGGTATATATATGAGAATTCTTCAAGTGATTGGGAGCCATTCCCAGAGAGCTCTGGGAGGCTGAGGAGGAATGCTGAGTGAGGGAGGAGAGGAAGGCAGAGCAGCAAGGGAGAAGGGGGGGGGGGGGAGGGGGAAAGAGGAGTGAATTAAAGGGTAGGGGAGAGAAAAGAGGGGTTGGGGGTAGAGAGGGGAGGCGTGGGAAGAGGGGGAGGCTTACCGGGAAGCAGCATGAAAAGGGTGCGTGACAATGCCTAACCTAACCTAGCCTAACCTAGCCTAGCCTAACCTAACCTAACCTAACCTAACCTAACCTAGCCTAGCCTAACCTAACCTAACCTAACCTAGCCTAACCTAACCTAGCCTAACCTAGCCTAGCCTAGCCTAACCTAACCTAACCTAACCTAACCTAACCTAGCCTAGCCTAGCCTAGCCTAACCTAACCTAACCTAGCCTAGCCTAACCTAACCTAATCTAGCCTAACCTAACCAAACCTAACCTAACCTAACCTAACCTACCTTCTAGCCTATCCTAACCTAACCTTACATCCATTACTAGTAATTAGGTCAATCTCTGTATCTTCCGCTCATTATCACCGGAGTATTTTGAGGGGTGGGGGGGGAGCAATTTTGGTACTTATCTCAACTGGCACGAGTGTTCAAAACTCTTTAACTGTGTTTTCATAGGTATGTACCAATTTAAAATTATAAATGGGAGAAACAGTGACGTTTTGGCGCTGAATCCCGGACGCAGCCTGTTGGGCCGTTGGTCCTCGAAACCAACCACAGGTACAATATGGGTTAAGCTCACCCCCGCCCCCCCCCCTTTCCATTTAGTGTTGTAGCATGTACAGTTAATGACTGCTCCCTTGCACACACGCACGCACAGACACACACGTGCGTGCGGGATCCAAGAGTCAATGCTCGATCCTGCAGACACAACTAGGTGAGTACACGCACGCGCACACACACACATACATACATGCGCACACATACACGCACGCATGTGCACACACACACGCATGTGCACACACACACGCATGCGCACACACACGCATACGCACACACACACACACGCATGCGCACACACACACATACATGTGCACACATACATGCGCACACATACACGCACGCATGTGCACACATACACGCATACGCACACACACACACACGCATGCGCACACACACACACATGCATCTTATTCGTAATAAAGGTATTCCTGTAATATACAACTTTCAGATGTCTACCTGGAGCATACCTGGAGAGGGTTCCGCGAGTTCTTCTACTCCCCGAGCCCGGCCCGGGGCCATGGCTGGACTTGAGATAACTTGGTCCAACAGGCTGTTGCTCGGTGCGGCCCGGAGGCCTACACATCCACTACAACCTGGTTAGTCCGACACTTCTTGGAAGGTAACACTATGTTCTCCCGCACCCATAAGTGTATTCTGTGGTGAGCTAGAGTGAGTGAGCAGTTATCTTGAACTTATCTTGAGATGATTTCGGGGCTTAACGTCCCCGCGGCCCGGTCCTCGACCAGGCCTCCTTTTTGTTACACATCCCCAGGAAGCAGCCTGCAGCTGTCTAACTCCCAGGTACCTATTTACTGTTAAGTGAACAGGACAACATCAGGGTGAAAGAAATTATGCCTATTTGTTTCCGCCTCCGCCGGGGATCGAATCCGGAACCATAGGATTACGAATCCCGAGCGCTGTCCACTCAGCCGTCAGCCCCCCCCCCCTCAGCATGTGACATACATAGGCCTAGCTAACTCCATGGATTGCTTCAAGAGTACGTATGATAACACGCAATAGACAATATGATTAGTTATCTACTGCATGGACTTGTGAGCCCCTTTAGGGACCTGAATTAGATTAGAATTAGAATTAAAGTAGCCTTTAGCTACTGTATCTAAATCTGTATCTACTTTTAGATGTACTTTATCATCTCAGTAAACTTGAACTTAGACTGAGAACCATTCCCGTAGGTGCCTAGAGACTGAGAGGCGTGGCCCAAGAGCTGAAGCTCGCTCTGCAAGCACAAATAAGTATGCACACACCAGAGCCCAACCCACAGTGAAAAGTGATGGTGAGAAGATGGTGGAGTTAAATCCCCATATTCTTAGATTAAATCCCAATTCCCTGGGCGTTGAGGGAGAAGGGGGGGGGGGGGGGTGAGGCAAGGAGGGAGGGGGTGTAAATCATGGGCATCAATAATCCCCCCACCCCCCCTCGTTCCCCCTCTTCCCCCTCCCCAATCACCCCACCCCTCCCCCAATCACCCCAACATCTCATAATTATAATCGATCCAGTTGAGAAAGCAAGTTGAATTTCTTCGAGTTGGTCGATTGCTATTTGTTTCTACTTATCTATCTATCTACTTATCTATCTTGATGGACATATAACGCACTTGTGAGACTGTTATAAGAACAACTTCCTCCGTGTTTAGTCACAACTACCTTCACTCAAAACTTTATATCTCGCTGAGAAGATATTGAGGTTATTAAATGGGATCGAACCTGCGTTCCTGGACTCTCATGGCCTTCTCATCCCTCCCTCTCTTGACATCCCTTCCCTTCCCTCTTGACCTCTGTCAAGTACAACAAGCATCATCTTTCACAGGGCTTGACGGCCCATCATAGGATTGATTAGATAGCGCTCATGCTATCTATACCTGCCTATATTGCATAATATCCAGGCGTATATACCTGCCAGACAGACATATATATACACACACCTGTCACACGGATGTATATACCTGCCAGACACGTGCATATACATTCCCAGACGGTCGTAAAATATACCTGCCAGAGAACAAATATACACTTTCGAATTTATATATATATCCGTTATGGGCACCCGTGTGTGTGTATATACGTTCGGAACGGGCATTCGAACGTGTCGGAGAGTCCATTAGACGTTCCAAACGAACGTGTTTACGTTTCCAATAGTTATTTTTGCGTTTCGAACGGCTATTACGGTAGGGATTTTGGGCACACGTTACCCAATACACCCTTCAGAAGAAACATTTTGCTTGGAAAGTCTCCGCCCTAACCTCCCCCCTTCCCCATACGTTTCCCCTTCAATGCGTGCACACGCAAAATTGCACACGCACGCACGCACTCCGGCCCCCGGAAAGTTTCGCAAACCTTAGCTCCTCGCGAACCCATGAACCATAAAACAGTTTATATGAAAGGAATTCAGGGTTTAGGCAACTTTCTTTATCAACAACTAGGCCTGATTTGCCGGCCTAGTTCTTGATAAGGAACTAGGCCGGCAAATCTACACACTGAGACAAGATGAGACACACAAGTGACCTACTCACTGAGACAAGATGAGACACACAAGTGACCTACTCACTGAGACAAGATGAGACACACACGTGACCTACACCCTGAGACAAGATGAGACACACAAGTGACCTACACCCTAAGACAAGATGAGACACACACGTGACCTACACACTGAGACAAGATGAGACACACAAGTGACCTACGCACTGAGACAAGATGAGACACACAAGTGACCTACACCCTAAGACAAGATGAGATACACAAGTGACCTACACTCTGAGACAAGATGAGATACACAAGTGACCTACGCTCTGAGACAAGATGAGATACACAAGTGACCTACACTCTGAGACTAGATGAGACACACAAGTGACCTACACCCTGAGACAAGATGAGACACACACGTGATCTACACACTAAGACAAGATGAGACACACAAGTGACCTACTCACTGAGACACGGTGAAGTGTCACCATACTATCACAATTGTCTGTTTGTTTGTATTGGACTTTAACTTAGTGCCATAAATTAGTACCAATTAGGATATTTACTGTTAAGTTGATATGTGTTATATATTTAGGCTTGTTAGTAGCTTGGGTAAGATGCCTCTGCTGTTAGGGTGCCCCAGGAAGCATCAGAAGGGGGTTAAGGGTAAACCTTGTTGCCCTTAACACCATCAGAAGTAATAGAGTGCCCCAGGGTAGTGCTGTTATCCAATCATCAATACTCTTATTATATTTGTACATAAAACAAATGCGGCGATTAATTCGCTCCATAACAACCAGATTGTTCCGTTAAGGAACTATCTCTCAACCTCTTGACAATTTCTTAATTATATCTAGATTCTTGACAGGTTCAATACTGTCTACTGACTCACTATTTCAACCTGAAAATGCTCGCATTTTTCTTAACTTGCAACTTTATCAATCTTAATCCGATGATATTTAGGAAAATCCACAGTGGCAAGAGATATGCCAACGGCAGAAAATGAGAGAATTTTAGCAGGTTAGTTGAACCCCCTATCATGAAACAAGAGGGATCATCCGATAGTGATCCACAGCTTCCAGGGAGAGAGCGAGGACTGTATAGCAGTCAGCAACTTGCCGTAAGTGTGAGGACGAGCACTTACACATGGACACCACACAGGGACTCGGTTACAGTACTATAATGGATGATTTTCGTAAACAAAACACTAGGACAAATATCCGAGCCGATTGAACATTTTAACTCGGTGGTATTAATATTCCACATTCCCGTGATGCACTGGATTTTTCTCTGTGTCTGTCTCAATTTCTCTGTCAACTAAATCTACCCTTTTCAGTTATATTATTAATATTATTCCTCTCTTTAATTTTTTTTATTTTCTTCATAAGTCATCTCCTTCACCTTTCTTAGGTTCTTCCAGTCTTCGCTATTCCTCGCAATATCTTCAACACTAAGGGTGATGAAGGTGAGATATATGATGAAGGGAATAAGGTCTCACGACTTCCTTGAAGTGATGGAACGCAAGGCGGACACGGCTGTGTACAGGAATATGAGCCATACCCCGAGACGGTTCTGGCTAGACATTCCAAGCTGTTATGGGCGGCTTTATCAGCTTTTTCCTGAGATCTCAAGGAGTTTTATTGGTCTCTAAAGGGGGGTTGGAGAGACTTTAAGAAATTTGAGAATTTTTAGAGTTTCTGAAAGTTTCTGGAGGATTGAGTGTGGATCTGAAGGAATTTCAGAAGGTCAATATGTCTGTGAAGGCTTTAAAAGACTTATGAGGGTTAAATATGTTTTGGACAGGCTTCGATATACTTCCGAGAGATGTTAAGGGATTCTGAAGTGATTTAAAGGGGAGTAGAAAGGGTAAAAAAAAAATGAAAGTCCTAAGAGATTATTGGAAATTGGACTTGGCTCATGGTAAGATATTTAAGCGACTATAAGAGTTTCTAAGGGACTATGGGAAATTGTATGGGATTTGGGGAGTATGTAAGTAGGTCTCCTATATAAGGGATCATAAAACTCAATATAAGGTTTGCATTACATTAGAGGTTATAGTATGTAAGTTGTTATAGGTTCTAAGAGCCTATAGGATTGAAGAGATTATAGGAGCTAAGAGATTATGGGACAAAGAGACTAAGGTATATAAGAGGTTATATAAGATCTAAGAGTCTATAGGATCTAAGCGCCTATGGGATCTAAGAAAGCATATTTAGATTTAGAATAAAAGAGTTATCCCAATGGCTATGGAAGGCTCTGAGGAGATTCTTAAGAGCTATGAACAGTTTGGAGAAGTTATTAATTATTCAAGAATATTTTCAGTAATTTGGGGAGATTCTAGAAGACGTTTCCTCGGATCTAAGGACCTTATATGAGGTATATAAGGGCCATGTTCTCCTTATATACCTCATATAAGATCCTTAGCACATGGCCATGTTCTCATATACAACATGGCCCACATGAACTTTAATCCTGGCTTTGTTGATGTTAAATCATGCTTTTCTGGGTATAAATCAATTAATTAAATAAATAAAATTTTCCCTATTAAGACCACTCAATAGCTCGGTCGATAGAGCTTCGGCTTCACACACATGGGGTCCACAGTTCGAATGGAACTTTCCGAGTACATATTTAAATGCTTTACCTTTCAGAACAAAGGTGATCCGGCTTAGCTTTAGCCTTTGTAGCCTCTCGACCTTTTCTTTCCCCCTCTGTTGCTTTCTCTCTTGTCTTTCCTTCACTTCGTCATTAGGAAACTGCAGGTATCTTATGCTATTTAATGCTTATTATTAACTTCTTATCATGTCGCCTTTCACTCACATTCTCATCTTAGATATTGACTTTCTCTGCCCCTTTAAACGACTTGATGGTCCGGGACGAACCGAAACGTTATTTTTAACCCCTTTATTTTCAGATGTGTTGGTGGGTGAAAGTGCAATAATTAGCAAAAGGGTCGGAAACCATTTCAATAACGGGTTTGTCAATACAGTGGGAGGGGGGCCAGGAGCTATGTCACGATCTTGGAGGTGAATACATACATACGGACTTAAATACATTGTCTCACGCACTGTTCCTTTAGGAATAGAATTTCAAGGAACAAATCCACAAGGGCCGTGACGAGGATTCGAACCTGCGTCCGAGAGCATCCCAGACGCAGCCTTAGAATTTCAAGGGGTTGAGAAGCACTGTTTTTCCCTATTTCGTTGTTTTATTTTCCACAACTACTCCTGTTCACCTTTATTACGTCTGTTTCCATCTTCTGTATCGCTTCTGTGCCTCTCTCTCTCTTTCTCTCTCTCTCTCTATCTCTCTCTCTCTCTCTGTCTCTCTCTGTGTGTGTCTCTCTCTCTCTCTGTCTCTCTCTGTCTGTCTCTCTCTCTTTCTCTCTCTCTCTCTCTCTCTCTCTCTCTCTCTCTCTCTCTCTCTCTCTCTCTCTCTCTCTCTCTCTTCATATTATAACATCACTACATTTTTAATCTCCTTGAAATTAAGGGTCTACCATATATACTCAATATCATTACCATCCCACTCTCCCTATCTCCCATTTTGCTTCCCCATCTCTCCCCTCCTTCTCTCATTGCTCCCCATCTCCCCCCCCTCCCTCTCACCCCCTTTGCTCCCCCCTCCCCTTCCCCCACACTGCCCTTCCTGCCCAGCAACACAACAACACGTGACACAGACGAGGCTGATAAAAACATGTTTGTTGACATTACAATGAAAGAAATAATATTTTAAAAATATTTCACTGATCTTTCCTTCTTTCCCACTTTTTAATCTTCCAACTCCTTCTCCTCTTCCTCTTCGTCCTCCTTCCGTGGAAACCTAATTCCTCTTCCCGCGTTGTGTCGCAAATTCGTGCAAATTTTCTCCTGATGAACCAAATTGTACAGTTTCATCCCAGGGTTGACGGCCTTGGCCCAACCTGTCTCGTTGTGTGGAGGGACAGTTGTGTGTGTGTGTCTGTCTCACTGTTAATCTGTCTTTTATTCCTGTCTAATATGAACCTTTTTTGTTAGGGGGGGTCTGTCTGCCGTGTATGTCTTCTTGACTATCTTCGTTGGCTCTCTGCTTGGCTGTTAGACAGTCTGATTATATGCTCGTTCTTATCTTATTCTACGTATGTGTGTCTATGTCTGTCTGTCTGTCTCTGTCTCTGTCTCTGTCTGTCTCTCTCTCTCTCTCTCTATACATGAATTTAAGAGCAATTAATAAGTGCTATCAATGAGTTATTATTATTGGCATCAATTTTGATTTTAGTAATACAATAATAATAATTATTATTATTATTATTATTATTATTATTATTATTATTAGTAGTAGTAGTAGTGGTAGTAGTAGTAGTATCTGTATAAGTAGTAGATGAGTGAAACACCTAAAACCTGAACACATTATGAAGAAAGTGAACATGTAAACAAATCAAGACAATTTTTCTTCCAGAGACACTAACCCAAGACAATGTTAGTTACACACTTGCTTCAGAGTACATTCTCCCCCCCCCCCTCCCCCCAGGTATGGCCCTAGAAACCTATTTACCCTAGGAGATATTTTCCCCCATAGTGACCCCCCCAAAAAACTCATTCAGGAGGCATTAGCCCAAGAGACCGTCTTCAAGAGGACATCTTGGCCTCACAATAAACAACTTTATCTCACCAGCCAAATTCCTCACCAGTCAAATTCCTCACCAGCCAAATTCCTCACCAGCCAAATTTGTCTTAAGGCATAAAAATATGTCTCAAAGAAGCCTTCAACTTTACGACTGGGAAGTTAGGCAATACTTTCAATAAGAGCCCCCCCTTCGAGTCGCCATTCTTTTTTTTTTTGCCTTTCACACTTCCGTTCGGAACGTAAAGTTTAGGCACAAGTTTTAAACCAAGTTCCATTTGTGGATAGTATTTACCACCATCGCGTCCATCACCACTCGGAAACGTTCGATAACTTAAAGCAGATGCACATGCAAATGACAAAATTTTCACCATAGACGTAAGATGTTTAAAAACGCCAAGGAAAATGAGACTTAAACATTCAGTATATAGAAGAATTTTCACGGAATTTTTAAGTTAAAAATAGAAATGTTCCATTGATCGTACGTTAAACCACACACACACAATTCCAAACAGATGTACACGTCTCAGTCCTCATAAAAAACAAATATTCAAAGAATATATATATACCTTGAACACACATATATTCAACCATATGTTCAACCAACACATATGTTATATATGTACCAACACATATGTTATATATATATGTGTTCACCACACACACACACAGTCTCGCAGGCGATGAGTCACAATAACGTGGCTGAAGTATGTTGACCAGACCACACACTAGAAATTGAAGGGACGACGACGTTTCGGTCCGTCCTGGACCATTCTCCAGGACGGACCATTTTCGTCCTGGACGAAACGTCGTCGTCCCTTCAATTTCTAGTGTGTGGTCTGGTCAACACACAAGTCTCCTCACATCAGTATTTTATTATTAATTCCATTAATACCTGGTGTGGTTGTTGAACACCTTAAATACTTTTTTTCTAACTTTTAGGCGATTTCAGCCCCGGGGAGAAGTTACAGGAGCCTGACGCCGTAATGGAGCATTCCATCCCCGAGCCATTAAAAGTTCCCTTCGTGGGGAGGGCCTAACTTTATCACTCTATAAACATCTTTTATTTGATCACTTATATACAAAAAAAAAAATACAAAAATTTATTAATTTTGACTTCAATAGCGAATTTGTAACCGATCGATCGAACCGTTTTGGTTTGTTTGCGAATATATTATATACAGATTTGATAATGATTATGATGAGGATGATGAGGGATTGCAACAATGATGTCAACATGATGATGATGATGTCAACAATGATGATGATGTCAACAATGATAATGCTATTGCCAGCAAACCCTTGCAACACCGCCCATCCTCTGCTGCAGTGGGAGCTCGAGAAGTCTATTATATTCCATTATCTGGGAGAGGAAATAGGACAAACAGCTTCGACCGGTGTTTTTCCAACTTGTAGTGTCTGGTAACATGTATACGCTTCCTTGTAGAGGCAGTGTCACCCCCCCCCCCTTGTAGAGGCAGTGTCACCCCACTTGTAGAGGCAGTGTCGCCCCCCCCCCTCGTAGAGGCAGTGTCGCCCCATATGGTCATATGGACTTGAGCAGGTTGCAGAGATGGTCAGAGAAATGGCTACAGAAGTTCAACACGAGTAAATGTAAAGTTATGGAAATGGGATTAGGTGATAGGAGACCAAAGGGACAGTACATAATGAAGGGGACCTGCCTACCTGTGACGACGCGAGAAAGAGACCTAGGCGTGGACGTAACAATCTATCTCCTGAAGCACATATAAACAGGATAACGACAGCGTACTCTACACTGGCAAAAGTTAGAACATCATTCAGAAACCTAAGTAAGGAGGCATTTAGGGCGCTTTACACTGCCTACGCGAGGCCAGTCTTAGAGTATGCCGCCTCATCATGGAGTCCCCATCTGAAGAAGCATATAATGAAACTGGAAAAGGTTCAGAGGTTTGCAACGAGACTCGTCCCAGCATTACGAGGGATGGGGTAAGAAGAGCGCCTGAAGGAACTGAGCCTTACGACACTATAAAAAAAGAAGGGAGAGAGGGGATATGATAGGAACCTATAAAACACTCAGGGGAATTGACAAAGTGGAAATAGACAAATTGTTCACGCGGAATAGTAACAGAACGAGGGGACATGGGTGGAAGCTGGAAACTCAGACGAGTCACAGGGATGTTAAGAAGTTTTCTTTTAGCGTGAGAGTAGTGGAAAAACGGAATGCACTTAAGGAACAGGTTGTGGAAGCAAATACTATTCATACTTTTAAAAACTAGATATGATAGGGAAATAGGATTGGAGTCATTGCTGTAAACAACCGATGGCTCGAAAGGCGGGATACAATAGTTAATGCTCGACCCTGTAGGCACAAATAGGTGAGCACACACACACACACAAACACACACACACACACACACACACACACACACACACACACACACACACACACACACACATTGTCCATTGTCTGCTGGAGCTAGATGTGACAAAGGCTGTTGGGCCTGATAGAATCTCACCATGGATACTAAAGGAAGGTGCAGAAGCACTAAGTGTGCCACTCTCTATGGTGTATAACAGGTCACTGGAAACAGGAGACTTACCAGAAAGTTGGAAGACAGCTAACGTGGTCCCAATATACAAAAAGGGTGACAGGCAAGAGGCACTGAATTACAGGCCAGTTTCCTTAACTTGTATACCATGCAAGGTGCTGGAGAAGATCGTGAGGAAAAGGCTCGTAGAGCATCTGGAGGGAAATAACTTTGTAACGCACCACCAACATGGGTTCAGAGATGGTAAATCGTGCCTCACAGGGTTAATAGAATTTTATGACCAGGCAACGAAAATTAGGCAGGAAAGAGAAGGGTGGGCCGACTGCATTTTCCTGGATTGCCAAAAAGCCTTCGACACAGTACCCCATAAAAGGCTGTTAAAAAAGTTGGAGCAACAGGCAGGAGTAAAAGGGAAGGTGCTCCAGTGGATAAGGGAGTATTTAAGCAACAGGAAACAGCGAGTAACGGTGAGGGGGAAGACATCAGAGTGGCGAGATGTCACCAGCGGAGTCCCACAGGGCTCAGTACTTGGACCCATCCTGTTTCTAATATATGTGAACGATCTTCCAGAGGGTATAGACTCATTCCTCTCGATGTTTGCTGATGATGCAAAAATTATGAGAAGAATCAAGACGGATGAAGATAGGCAGAGACTACAGGATGACCTGGATAAACTGGAGGAATGGTCTAGAAAATGGCTGCTGAAGTTCAACTCTGGAAAGTGTAAGGTGATGAAATTAGGCGAAGGGAGCAGGAGGCTGAACACAAGGTATCATCTGGGAGGGGAAATCCTGCAAGAATCAAATAGAGAGAAGGATCTGGGGGTTGATATCACACCGAACCTGTCCCCAGAGGCCCACATCAAAAGAATATCATCAGCGGCATATGCTAGACTGGCCAACATAAGAACTGCCTTCAGAAACTTGTGTAAGGAATCTTTCAGAACCCTGTATACCACTTATGTAAGACCAATCCTGGAGTATGCAGCTCCAGCCTGGAGTCCATACCTAGTTAAACACAAGACAAAGTTAGAGAAGATTCAGCGGTATGCCACCAGGCTCGTCCCGGAACTGAGAGGATTGAGCTACGAGGAAAGGCTAAAGGAGCTGAACCTCACATCCCTGGAAAACAGAAGAGTAAGGGGAGACATGATAACCACCTACAAAATTCTCAGGGGAATTGACAGGGTGGACAAAGACAAACTCTTCAGCACGGGTGGGACACGAACAAGGGGACACAGGTGGAAACTTAGTACCCAGATGAGCCACAGAGACGTTAGAAAGAATTTTTTCAGTGTCAGAGTAGTTAATAAATGGAATGCACTAGGAAGTGATGTGGTGGAGGCTGACTCCATACACAGTTTCAAATGTAGGTATGATAGAGCCCAGTAGGCTCAGGAATCTGTACACCAGTTGATTGACAGTTGAGAGGCGGGACCAAAGAGCCAAAGCTCAACCCCCGCAAGCACAATTAGGTGAGTACAATTAGGTGAGTACACACACACACACGCACACATACACACACATGAAGAGCTCCACATGACAATGATTGCCTCTCCTGAGTGACGGTGATCCATCATGCCTCTGGGCATTTTTCGACGCTGTTCAAGCATTTTGTTTCCTCTCTTATAGGTGACACAGTAGCTCTTCAGTGCTTAAAATACGAGCTCACCATAGCCCGTGCTGCTTGGAACTTTTTGTTTCGAGTAGCGAATCTTTAACAACATCTTCAGTGCTTCAATGATTACTTCCTACTATTTATTTAACAATTCTGAGGAGTATAAGTACATTTTCTTATGTTTACAATTGACTGTGTGTGTGAGATCTGTTAAGATTGCAGATAGTGAGCTCTCAACCACAGGATGTAATTTTATCACATTCTGATCTTTCTCATTAGGGGCGCTCAACTCATTTGTGTAACCTAATTACCTGGTTGGCCTCAGTCATCTCTCTCTCTCTCTCTCTCTCTCTCTCTCTCTCTCTCT
>NC_091240.1:8231843-8263506 GCF_040958095.1 Procambarus clarkii
CGCCAACCATGACTGTCGGGTCCTATTGTCAATGCAAATAAAACGTCAATTTTACCAAATGATTAATTTTTTTTACTAATAGGTTACATTTCTAACGGATTGGTCGATTCCGGTAAGACTGCTACGTGTTAAGGGAGGGCGTGAGGGGTAGTGGTGGTGTCTCCAACTGCCTGATATCACCCGTACTGAGGCCAACACTCCACGGAATGAATTAATTTGTGTTTGCACTTTATTAATTGCGTGTTGGTATAGTGTTGTGTGTGAGAGAGGTTCGTTAATGTTGCAGCTGTTGCACCACACAACACACGGCCGCCGGTGATCATTGCACACTTCACGTTAATATATATATATATATATATATATATATATATATATATATATATATATATATATATATATATATATATATATATATATATATATATATATATATATATGTGTGTATGTGTAAGCTGCAGGAACACGCAAGCCATAGATCACTAAGAACTCTAATTGACCCGGCCAGGATACGAACTCCATGCTGTCCAGGATCACCCCCTAAACGTACACAGTACCGTGACCACCGCACCAATGATCGTCACGGTACTGTGGGTGATCACGGCACTGTGTACATTTAGGGGTGATCCTAGACGGCATGGGTTCGAATCCTGGCCGGGTCAATTAGAGTTCTTAGTGATCTCTGGCTTGCTTGTTCCTGCAACACACACACACACACACACACACACACACACACACACACACACACACACACACACACACACACACACACACATATATATATATATATATATATATATATATATATATATATATATATATATATATATATATATTCCAGTTATATACTTTTTCTCTGACAATTTATCCACCCAGCTTATCTCCCCCTGAACGCCAGACCACTGCTGACCTTGAACGCCCTTGACCTACACTGAACGGCCTTGAGCGCCCTTGAGCGACATTGAACGGCCATGAACGCCCTTGAATGCCCTTGAGCGACCTTGAACGCCCTTGAGCGACCTCGAGCGCAATGCGCGCCCTTGAGCGCCGCCCCCCACACCAAGCGCGCGACCAGCGGGTATTAAGCCATTTTAGCTAACTTTTCACATCACAACTCAACAAAAACTATGAAAACGACAATAAAATTCGACGGATGGTTTTTGTACTGGTTTGTTTCACTGTAGGAAAACAACGGAGTTCATGTGTTCGTTATATAATGGGAATAAATGTGTGTGTGTGTGTGTGTGTGTGTGTGTGTGTGTGTGTGTGTGTGTGTGTGTGTGTGTGTGTGTGTGTGTCTATGTGTGTGTGTGTGTGTGTGTGTGTGTGTGTGTGTGTGTGTGTGTGTGTGTGTGTGTGTGTGTGTGTGTGTGTGTGTGTGTGTGTGTGTCTATGTGTGTGTCTATGTGTGTGTGTGTGTGTGTGTGTGTGTGTGTGTGTGTGTGTGTGTGTGTGTGTGTGTGTGTGTGTGTGTGTGTGTGTGTGTGTGTGTGTACTCACCTAGTTGTGCTTGCGGGGGTTGAGCTCTGTGTCTTTGGTCCCGCCTCTCAACCGTCAATCAACAGGTGTACAGGTTCCTGAGTATATTGGGCTCTATCATATCTACACTTGAAACTGTGTATGGAGTCAGCCTCCACCACATCACTTCCTAATACATTCCATTTGTCAACCACTCTGGCACTAAAAAAGTTCTTTCTAACATCTCTGTGGCTCATTTGGGCACTCAGTTTCCACCTGTGTCCCCTAGTGCGTGTGCCCCTTGTGTTAAATAGCCTGTCTTTATCTACCCTGTGTGTGTGTGTGTGTGTGTGTGTGTGTGTGTGTGTGTGTGTGTGTGTGTGTGTGTGTGTGTGTGTGTGTGTGTGTGTGTGTGTGTGTGTAGCATCAGTAGTGTGGTATCCTACTGCTCTTTGACTGCTAACTGGAGTCAAGTCCATTTCGTCCCCTTACTACCTACTAACACAAACCAGAAATATTGAGTAAACAAGAGAGAGAGAGAAGAGGAGCCAGGTAATCTATTCTTTTCTGTCTCTTCTGCCCGCGAAAACGATACTAAAATGAGAAAAAGACGGAAAAAAAATTGAGATGTCATTTAATTTTAACCGTCGCTCCATTCATTAACTTAACAAAGTTTTAATTAATGCAAATTTTAGACATGGGATGTGAAGACATTACACTAATTACGATGGTGGCTCGGACCAGCATCGAGCGCTCGCTCTCTCTCTGCTCGGACCGGCGTGGAGCGCTCTCTCTGTGCTCGGATAAGCATGGAGCGCTCTCTCTTTGTGCTCGGACCAGCATGGAGCGTTCTCTCTCTGTGCTCGGACCAATAGGAACTGTCTGTGCTCGGACCAGCATGGATCTCTCTCTCTCTCATCTGTGCTCGGACCAACATGGAGCTCTCTCTCTGTGTCTCTCTGTGCTTGGATCAGCATGGAACACTAATGGTGGTCTTTTCCTCTGCTCGGAATAACAGGATTAAGACAGAGGAAGACAGCTAGACACCCCAAGCTGTCTTACCTTACGGTTACCTTGCGATGATTTCGGGGCTCAACGTCCCCGCGGCCCGGTCCCCGACCAGGCCGCGGACAAATCTAATTAATAGATCAACACATGGCTACCAGAGTTTAACTCAAGCAAGTGTAAAGTAATGAAAGTAGTCGTAGGGAGCAGGAGGCCAAACATAAGGTACAAATTGGGAAGGGAAGAGAACTATAAAGGGAAAGCGCCAAGCCATTACGACTTTATAGCACTGGGAATGGGGTTATCTTGAGATGATTTCGGGGCTTTAGTGTCCCCGCGGCCCGGTCCTCGACCAGGCCTCCACCCCCAGGAAACAGCCCGTGACAGCTGACTAACACCCAGGTACCTATTTTACTGCTAGGTAACAGGAGCATAGGGTGAAAGAAACTTTGCCCATTGTTTCTCGCCAGCGCCTGGGATCGAACCCGGGACCACAGGATCACAAGTCCAGCGTGCTGTCCGCTCGGCCGACCGGCTCCCTATCCAAGTGACCTGCATAAAATTATCCTGCATTATCTGACCTGCATTATCCAAGACCTGCATAAAACGAGACCGTCGTTCTACCGTCCAGTCCAAGTGGTTGGGTTACAAATTGGGAGATGAAATCCTTTAAGAATCTGATAGAGAAAAAGATCTTTGGTATATATAACACTCAAACTGTCCCTTGAAGCTCACATCAAAAGAATATCATCGGCGGCATATGCAAGGTTGGCTAACATAAGGGTGACCATAGCCTTTAAAAACTTGTGCAAGGAATCATTCAGAACCTTAAATACCACATATGTAAGACCAATTCAGGAATATGCAGCTCCAGGGTGAAGTCCTTATGAATACAAACGCAAGATGAAGTTATAGAACGTTCAGAGGTGGTCCGCCATACTAGTTCCGGAAATGAAGGTATGAGTTACGAGGAAAGGCTATTAGAATTATACCCCCGTCACTTGGATGGCAGAAGAGGAGACATGATTACCACCTACAAAATTATCGGCGGAATTTATAGGGGTAGAGAAAGACAAACTATCTGACCCAGGTGGTAGACAAACATAGGGTCATAGGTACTTAGTACCCCAAATGACCCATTGACCTATTAGAAATAATTTTATCAGCGTCAGAGTACATAAGAAATGGAATGCATTAGGAAGTGATGTGGTGGAGGCTGACTCCATACACAGGTCCAAATGTAGATATGATAGAGCCCAGTAGGCTCAGGAACCTGTACACCAGTTGAGTAATAATAGAGGCGCGGAGCTGAGGCTCCACCCCAGCCATCACAGTTAGGTGAGCACAGTGAATATAGATGGTGCCCAGTAGGCATAATATCCAAGAGTGGCGATGAGTTGATATTGAATCAACGTCATTTCAAAGATGAATTAATGTTGATGACATTGATTGGGTGTTGCATTTTGATATTGAGCCTATTGGGTGAGTCCCCCCCCCCTTCTCTCTCTCTCTCTCTCTCTCTCTCTCTCTCTCTCTCTCTCTCTCTCTCATATCCGAGGCCAAAAGTGTATAAAATTAAAGGTGTAAGTTTTCCATAGGGAGGTGTGAACATGACGTGGCAAGGTGTGCATTATGCACAGAATATGTTGGCGTGCAGCGCCGTGAGGCGGGAAGGGTCTCCACAGGGAACCCGCAGGCCACAGTTCACAGAGAACGGGATGAGAGAGAGAGAGAGAGAGAGAGAGAGAGAGAGAGAGAGAGAGAGAGAGAGAGAGAGAGAGAGAGAGAGAGAGAGAGAGAGAGAGAGAGAGAGAGAGAGAGAGAGATCCTTCAATCGTAAGACATATTTCATGCATTCTCGACAGCAGAGGTTGCCAAACATTATAAAAAGCTCACGTTTGCTCGCATTTTTCAGCGTGTGCACGACTCTTGTGCATGGCCTGCCCTTAACCATTGATCACAATCCTGGGGAAAAGGACCCATGCGAGAAGAGGTTATCAACTTCTGCTTCTCCACGAAGTTGGGCCAACGGAAACAACTTTGACAACGATTTATACGTTATACGTAACAGTGAAGCCGACGACATCTCTACGGTATTGTTGGCTCTGACGTAAATGTACAATGACTCGAGATAAGCTGTCCAACCACTTGGGGTGGACGGTAGAGCGACGGTCTCGCTTCATGCAGGTCGGCGTTCAATCCCCAACCATCCAAGTGGTTTTGCACCATTTCTGTCCTCCCCAACTTTACTAAGACAAGAAATGGTTTACTCTCAGGCAAAGTTACAAACAGTTCGACGCTCTTCTGAGGTTATGGGGTAGGGGGTTGTGGGTGGGGTTAGGGGGGGTATGGTTGGGGGCTGGTGGGGGTTGGAGACATTGGGGGGACGGGGGGGGGGGGGGACTCAGAAGGTTGAATAAAGCAATCAAATTTAAAATGCAATTAAAACTCCAGGAGCCTTTGTGAAAACAGGAAGTTGGTCTCGTTCCTGTGATGTCATTTAAATATTGCTAACAAATATCCGAGTATTATATCCAAGTGTTATATCCAAATGTTATATCTGAGTGTTATATCCAAGTGTTATATCTGAGTGTTATATCATTTTTATATTATCTTAACCAATCACAACACCGTAGAAAGTAATTTAAACGTAAGACATCCTTTAACCTTTGATCTCATATCCGGTGTAGTCACTGTCTTTTAAGGCACTCGAGGTGTAATGTTCGAAACGTAGAAAATATCTTACGACACCTCCCCTTTCACTATACTCATTTCTAGTTGTTATATTCTAGACCTTAATATCTTGCAATCCATTCTCGTTGGGTAAATAAGATCGGAGCTTTTTAAACAATTCAAACACTCCTCAAGAACTTTGCTTAAACAAATAATATCGTCTTACGTAAAAGGTTGAAAGGTCTTTTTTTTTATCTTTTGATAAGATAAAAAGGAACCAGTATAATAAATAATAAATCCAATATTTATTGCCTTAATCTGTCTAATTTATACTGTTTTATATAAATCTCAAAATATAAAGCAAAGCAGGAGAATTAAAGTAAGAATATGAAGAGGAACAAGTCAAATATAACAAATAAACAAATAAAACAAGAACAGCAGCAGCAAGAATAGAATAATGTGAAATAATAAAGACAAAAAAATCTTAAATAATAAAATGTAGAATTACTTCAAGAAGAATCTTATAAGAACCCAGCGAAAATAATGCGCGGTAATCATTCTCCTTTTTGGTTAATACTGGAGCGCTCTCTCTTTATGGTCCTCTACAGTGTCTGTCTCTCTGTCCCCCACACTCACTACCTGACATTATTTTACTGCCATGTTCTCTGTCTGTCTGTCTGTCTGTCTGTCTTTCTGTCCGTCTCTCTCTCTCTCCAGCCACGAAAAATCTTTGAGATAATTTCCGAAAGCAAATAAGGGCTGGAGCTATCAGGAATTAATTACCCTCGGAACAGCTCGTTACAATCTTCGTCTCGTCTCCCCCTGCTCCTGTTCCTGCAGTTCAAGGAGCACCCCTGCACCCTGCTACTTAAGGTTTCCCTGCCTCCTAATGCTCAGGGTGTCCCCCCTGCCTGCTGGTGCTCCCTGGGGAAGCCAAAGGGGAGGCAGGGAGGGAGGGTGCAAGGGAAGTCATCTCACCTCTTTATACTAGTGGTGCTGGTACAAAGGTATCGACTCCCGTCATTAGCACGGGAGTCGATGCCTGGGAGGCTTTGGTGGACCCTGCACCGAGCTGCTATATGCCCTTAGCTCCCCTCCTCTGCCTCCCCCACACCCTTAGCTTCCCACCACCCCCTTTACTTCCCTACACACCATTAGCTCTACCATGCTCAACCACTACGCCTTAGCTCCCCATTCACCACTACTCCACCCTTTACTAATCCTCCTCCCCCCATTACCTCCACCCTCCTCTCTCTACCCACTTAACCCCTTCTCCCCCCACCCCATTTGTTTCTCCACTCCACCACTCTCTTCACTCATCACCTACCTGGTAATTACCCCCTGAACCCATTTACCCCCCCCCTCTCCCCACTTACTCCCCTAACTCCCCTCCCAACTCCCCAACCACTAACATCCCACCTCCCCACCCACTAACCACCCACTAACCCCCCACCTCCCCACCCACTAACCCCCCCACCTCCCCACCCACTAACCCCCCCACCTCCCCACCCACTAACCCCCCCACCTCCCCACCCACTAACCCCCCCACCTCCCCACCCACTAACCCCCCACCTCCCCACCCACTAACCCCCCACCTCCCCACCCACTAACAACAATTTACTGATTCATCAGCACGTTGATAAAAAAATAAGCAGCATTGAGCTACAATTAATTATAAGTAGCATTTAGTTGGAAGCATTTACTTACACCTTTAATTTACTTTACTTATAAGTAATAGTGAAATGTATTTAAAAACTAGGTACAATTAACTGGAATTTAAAAAAAAAATAAGTGACAAATTTACTGACAACCAGAAATGTCTAATAACGAATGTGAGAACAGAAATGAGAAAGAATGAACAGGAAGGTAGAAATATATTATATTTAACTAGAAATTAGACACTAGCAATGAACAGCTAACTAGTCGCCAAAATATACAAATTACCCCACCTAGTTCATGTCGTCCTGTCGGTAATTGGTCATGAGACATTAACTCGTTTTGTCAGCCCTGGACATAGTGACCAAACCACTAACTCCTGGACATATTGACCAAAGTCCTGGACATACACAAACTCTAAATTTCATAAAAATAATTTGGACACAATCAAACAGATTCGAACTCTAAATTCCCGCGAAAAATTGCGAGTTGTCAAAGGGAAAAGTAAACATGGTTGACCTATTGTGTTGCGTCAAGTGTTGCGTCAAGTGTTGCACGCTCCGGCCCTCCACAGCTCGAACCCGGGTCATGGGTTTACACGCCAGCGTATTTATGTGCGTTGTACATGCTGCTGTCTTGGGATATGTAAATAACACCTGGGCTTTACCCGTACCATAAACTCCGTGATTTGGGGTTTCTCGCCAGGTGTTCTGCTGGGTGTTCCTGGGTGTTCCTGGTTGTTCCTGGGTGTTCCTGGTTGTTCCTGGTTGTTCCTGGGTGTTCCTAATTGTTCCTAGTTGTTCCTGGTTGTTCCTAGTTGTTCCTAGTTGTTCCTGGGTGTTCCTGGTTGTTCCTAGTTGTTCCTAGTTGTTCCTGGGTGTTCCTGGTTGTTTCTGGTTGTTCCTGGGTGTTCCTGGTTGTTCCTAGTTGTTCCTGGGTGTTCCTGGTTGTTCCTGGTTGTTCCTGGGTGTTCTTGGTTGTTCCTGGTTGTTCCTGGATGTTCCTAGTTATTCCTGGTTGTTCCTAGTTGTTCCTGGATGTTCCTGGGTGTTTCTGGTTGTTCCTGGTTGTTCCTGGGTGTTCCTAGTTGTTCCTAGTTGTTCCTGGGTGTTCCTAGTTGTTCCTGGTTGTTCCTAGTTGTTCCTGGGTGTTCCTAGTTGTTCCTGGTTGTTCCTGGGTGTTCCTGGTTGTTCCTGGGTGTTGCTGGTTGTTCCTGGTTGTTCCTAGTTGTTCCTGGGTGTTCCTGGTTGTTCATGGGTGTTCCTAGTTGTTCCTAGTTGTTCCTGGTTGTTCCTAGTTGTTCCTGGTTGTTCCTGGGTGTTCCTGGTTGTTCCTGGTTGTTCCTGGATGTTCCTAGTTATTCCTGGTTGTTCCTAGTTGTTCCTGGATGTTCCTGGGTGTTTCTGGTTGTTCCTAGTTGTTCCTGGGTGTTCCTAGTTGTTCCTGGTTGTTCCTGGGTGTTTCTGGTTGTTCCTAGTTGTTCCTGGGTGTTCCTAGTTGTTCCTGGTTGTTCCTGGTTGTTCCTAGTTGTTCCTGGTTGTTCCTGGGTGTTCCTGGTTGTTCCTGGTTGTTCCTAGTTGTTCCTGGGTGTTCCTGGTTGTTCATGGGTGTTCCTAGTTATTCCTGGGTGTTCCTGGGTGTTCCTGGTTGCTCCTGGGTGTTCATGGTTGTTCCTAGTTGTTCCTAGTTGTTCCTGGGTGTTCCTAGTTGTTCCTGGTTGTTCCTGGGTGTTCCTGGTTGTTCCTGGTTGTTCCTAGTTGTTCCTGGGTGTTCCTAGTTGTTCCTGGTTGTTCCTGGGTGTTCCTGGTTGTTCCTGGGTGTTCCTGGTTGTTCCTGGTTGTTCCTAGTTGTTCCTGGGTGTTCCTGGTTGTTCATGGGTGTTCCTAGTTGTTCCTAGTTGTTCCTGGTTGTTCCTAGTTGTTCCTGGTTGTTCCTGGGTGTTCCTGGTTGTTCCTGGTTGTTCCTGGATGTTCCTAGTTATTCCTGGTTGTTCCTAGTTGTTCCTGGATGTTCCTGGGTGTTTCTGGTTGTTCCTAGTTGTTCCTGGGTGTTCCTAGTTGTTCCAATTGTTCCTGGGTGTTTCTGGTTGTTCCTAGTTGTTCCTGGGTGTTCCTAGTTGTTCCTGGTTGTTCCTGGTTGTTCCTAGTTGTTCCTGGTTGTTCCTGGGTGTTCCTGGTTGTTCCTGGTTGTTCCTAGTTGTTCCTGGGTGTTCCTGGTTGTTCATGGGTGTTCCTAGTTATTCCTGGGTGTTCCTGGGTGTTCCTGGTTGCTCCTGGGTGTTCATGGTTGTTCCTAGTTGTTCCTAGTTGTTCCTGGGTGTTCCTAGTTATTCCTGGTTGTTCCTGGGTGTTCCTGGGTGTTCCTGGGTGTTCCTGGGTGTTCCTGGGTGTTCCTGGGTGTTCCTGTGTATGCTCCTGGACGTTCACAGGAAGAAAACATCTCCTGTAAAGGCTTTAGCAGATCTCACAGGAATACTCCGCATCCCGCTGCCGTGAGGAAATGAGATGAGAAGGTCACACTCACCTCAGAAAGGTGAAGAGACTCTCTCTCTCTCTCTCTCTCTCTCTCTCTCTCTCTCTCTCTCTCTCTCTCTCTCACTCTCACTCTCTCTCTCTCTCTCTCTCTCTCTCTCTCTCTCTCTTGTTCCTAGGAGAGAGAGAGAACTCTCTCAATCAAATTTTCAGTGGCATTTGCGGATTCTAAACATTTCCTTCTAATGTAAAACGGCTTCGTTGATCCTAGCATTAACCGGGAGTCGACGATAACCAACGATATCAATATCCTCCTGTTCCCATACAGTTATGGGACAGTCACATATCCTCACCCCTGATATATATCTCTCTTTCCCATCTCTGCTTCTCTTGATATCTTTCCTGTATTCCTTCGCCTGCATCCCAGCTCTGTCAAGCAGCGGTACCTTTACTTCTGTTGGAAGATGAGGACGAGAGAGGGAGGAAAAAATCAATGAGTGGGGGTCTCGGTGGGGGGTTTCGACCCGTGGAGAGTGTGTCTCTCAACACAGGTGGAGTGAATCTTATCTCTCACCTGTGTCTCAGATGTGGGAGGAGGAGGAGGAGATAACCTACAGAGGTGACAAGATAACCTGGAGGTTCCAATATAACCTGCAGGTTCCAAGATAACTTGCAGAGGTCCCAATCTAATCTGCAGACGTCTCAAGATAACCTGCAGACGTCTCAAGATAACCTGCAGGGGTCCCAAGATAACAAGCAGAGGTCCTAAGATAACCAGCAGAGCACCTCAGATAACCAGCAGAGGTCCCAAGATAATCTGCAAAATCCCATGATAACGACCAGAGGACCTCAGATAACCAGCAGAGGACGCAAGATAACCAACAGACATCCCAAGATAACTAGCAGAGGTCCCAATATAACCTGCAGAGGCCCCAAGAAAAACCAGCAGAGGACGCAAGATAACCAACAGAGGTCCCCAAGATAACGTGCAGGGGACCGAAGATGAAGCCCTGAGGCACCCCTTGCAATTACAATGTGCTCAAACTCTGATCTAACTCAATCTATGGTTCTCACTGTCCTCTGAAATAACGAATGTTTTAAATTTACCTCAAGATACTTCGTCTACTCCGGCCATCAATATCATGCACCAACCCGTTCTCGCACTTTCTTACAGTCAATATTGACTTATTTAATACGTGCATATGTGACATACTAAACATACTAGTTTACCTTGAAAAGCTTCATAGAAAACACCGACCTTACCTAACCTTCTTAGTATGTTAAGATAAGCATCTTATTGCTCCGTAATTACAATTATTACTTAACCTATACCTATAATAGGTTACGTAATGAAATTGTAATTACGAAGCAATAAGATGCTTATCTTAACATACTAAGAAGGTTAGGTAAGGTCGGTGATTTCTATGAAGTTTTTCAAGGTAAACTAGTATGTTTAGTATGTCACATATGCACGTATTTAATAAGTCAATATTCACTATACGAAAGTGCGAGAACGGGTTGCATGCACCTCTAGCTGCATAATCATTGTCACAGATTGAAAGACTTTGCTAAACTATATTGTATCGTAATCTTTTTCCATTATGAACTGCTTTAAAAAATTCTGGACAAGTGAGAGATATTTGTCAATACATTAGCGACCCTTAGTAAGGTCAGGTTGTGGAATCCTTGTGTATAGGAGTTGTGAAACTCCTGTACACTAATCCAACTATTGTACACTGGTTCAGTTCCGGTACATTGGTCAAACTACCAAGCACCAGCCCCCAACTCCTGTGAACAGCCAGATCACATGCGAGTTATTCAATTGGCCGCCATTTGCCGGAGGGGTTGTGTATGCGCGGAGAATAACAAGAAAAATAATACTTTTATGCAATGCGGAATATTGCCGAGTAAAAAACAAAAAAAAGGTCATATATCCGAACATATTCGAAATGTATTCTTTGAATGTTTTGAAATTGTGTGTGTGTGTACTCACCTAGTTATACTCGTGTAGTTGTGCTTGCGGGGGTTCAGCTTTTGCTCTTTGATTCCGTCTCTCAACTGTCAATCAACTGGTGTACAGGTTCCTGAGCCTAATGGGCTCTATCATATCTACACTTGAAACTGTGTATGGAGTCAGCCTCCACCACATCACTTCCTAATGCATTCTATTTATTAACCACTCTGACACTAAAACAATTCTTTCTAATGTCTATTGGCTCATTTGGACACTCAGTTTCCACCTGTGTCTTTGACTACTCTATCAATTCCCTTGAGAATCTTGTATGTGGTGATCATGTCCCCTCTAACTCTTCTGTCTTCCAGCGACGTGAGGTTTAATTCCTGTCGTCTCTCCTCATAGCTCATGCCCCCTCAGTTCGAGTACTAGTCTGGTGGCAAACCTCTGAACCTTCTCCCATTTAGCCTTATGCTTGACGACATAATGACTCCAAGCTGGAGCTGCATACTCCAAGATTGGTCTAACATACGTGGAATACAAGGTTCTGAATGATTCCTTACACAATTTTCTAAAGGCCGTTCTTATGTTAGCCAACCTGGCATATGCCGCTGATGTTATACTCTTGATATGGGCTTTGGGAGACAGGTCTGGCGTGAAATCAACCCCCAAGTCTTTCTCTCTCTCTCTGATTCTAGAAGAATTCTCCCAAATAGTGCCTTGTATATGGCCTCCTGCTCCCTGCACCTATCATCCTTACAATACATTTGCTCGGGTTAAACTCTAACAACCATTTGTTGGGCCATTCTTTCAGTTTGTCGAGGTCTTCTTGAAGCCTCATGCTGTCCTCCTTTGTCTTAATCCGTCTCATAATTTTTGGCAACATCAGTAAACATTGAGAGGAATGAGTCTATACCCTCTGGGAGATCATTAACGTATAGCAGAAACATGATAGGTCCGAGTAAAGAGCCCTGTGGGATTCCACTGGTGACTTCACGTAATCTGAGGTCTCATCCCTCACTGTAACTCTCTGCTTCCTATTGCTTAAGTACTCCCTTATCCACTGGAGCACCATACCAGTTACTCTTGTCTGTTTCTCCAACTTATGCACCATCCTCTTATGGGGCACTGTGTCAATGGCTTTCCGACTGCCCAAGAAAATGCAGTCTACCCACTCTTCTCTTTTTTTGCTTAATCTTTGTCACCTGATCGTAGAATTCTATCAAGCCTGTCAGGCAAGATTTACCCTCCCTGAACCCATGTTGATGGGTTGTCAAGAAGTCCCTTCTCTCCAGATGTGTCACTAGGTTTTTTCTCGCGATCTTCTCCATCACCTTGCATGGTATACAAGTTAAGGACACTGGCCTGTAGTTCAGTGACTCTTGTCTGTCACCATATATTATATTTTTTTTTGTATATTGCGACTACATTATCCGTATTCCATATTTCTGGTAAGTCTCCCATCTCCATATGGGATATCTCCCATCTCCATAAGCAGAGTGCCTCTGCACAGTCTTTCAGTACCCATGGTGAGATTCCGTCCGGACCAACTGCCTTTCTCACGTTCGGATCCAACAGATGCATCTTAACCTCATCTCTGGTAGTTTCGAACCCTTCCAAGGCCACCTGGTTTACTGACACCTCTCCCAGCTCAGGGACTTCACCTCATTCTATTGTGAAGACCTCCTGGAATTTCTTGTTGAGTTCTTCACACGCCTCTTTGTCATTCTCTGCGTACCTGTCCTCACCCGTTCTAAATTTCACCACTGTTGACAAGGCCACACACTAGAAGTTGAAGGGACGACGACGTTTCGGTCCGTCCTGGACCATTCTCAAGTAGATTGATCAACATACTACAGCCACGTTATTGTGACTCATCGCCTGCATATGGATTTCACCACTGTTCTTTAACTGTTGTTTTCCTCCTTATGTGGTTGTAGAGCACTTTTGGTTCGGTATTGACCTTATTAGCTATATCATTTTCATACTTTTTCTGTGCTTCTCTTCTCACCCTGACATACTTATTCCTGGTTCTCTGGTATTTCTCTCTGCTCTCTGGTGTTCTGTTATTTCGGAAGTTCCTCCACGCCCTTTTCTTCAGCTCCTTTGCTTCCATACATGCCCTATTAAACCATGGAAGTGTGTGTGTGTGTGTGTGTGTGTGTGTGTGTATGTGTGTGTGTGTGTGTGTGTGTGTGTGTGTGTGTGTGTGTGTGTGTACTCACCTAGTTGTTCTTGCGGGGGTTGAGCTTTGGCTTTTTGGTCCCACCTCTCAACTATCAATCAACTGGTGATAGCAAACTTCAATCAACTCTGTATGTGCATGCGTGCGTGCGCGCGTGTATATGTGTGTATACAGCACCTTGCAAAAACAGTGGTTACATTGTTAAGACCAAAACAGGGTAATTACGACACCCGGGCCGCTGATCACAAGGGAGGGCAGGTGGCGCATGTGTCACAACTCCCTTCATCTCGAATTTACGACCAGTAGACCTGATAATTGGGTCAGGAGTTTTACACCAGAGAGAGAGAGAGAGAGAGAGAGAGAGAGAGAGAGAGAGAGAGAGAGAGAGAGAGAGAGAGAGAGAGAGAGAGAGAGAGAGAGAGAGAGAGAGAGAGAGCGCACCACCGGACACATCTGCGCCAGGCTTCCATATCTCTAGTCCATCATATCAACGTAGCGGCGTCAGTCAAGGACGGATGCATTATTATGTGACCAGGTTGTAGGGTGGAGGATTATACGTCGTCACTGGACTACTCCAGCCTTATAGAGACGACTTCACCTGTGCCTGTTGACAAGGCTTTTCACCCCCTGCACTTGTAACTACCTCTTTAGGATTACCTGTGATTACACCCGGATCATTAGCACTTAGCGTCTCGTGAATACCAGGAGAGTGTGCTAAGACTGCATCACTGTATAGCACTTTTCCAACGGATATGAGGACAAGGAGCTGGGATATAAGGACAAGGAGCTGGGATATGAGGACAAGGAGCTGGGATATAAGGACAAGGAGCTGGGATATAAGGACAAGGAGCTGGGATATGAGGACAAGGAGCTGGGATATGAGGACAAGAAGCTGGGATATGAGGACAAGGAGATGGAATATGAGGACAAGGAGGTGGGATATGAGGACAAGGAGCTGGAATATTAGGATAAGGAGATGGAATATGAGGGTAAGGAGCAGGGATATGAGGACAAGGAGCTGGGATATGAAGACAAGGAGCTGGGATATGAGGACAAGGAGATGGGATATGAGGAAAAAGGGGCTGGAATATGAGGAAAAAGGGCTGGAATATGAGGAAAAAGGGCTGGAATATGAGGAAAAAGGGGCTGGAATATGAGGAAAAAGGGGCTGGAATATGAGGACAGAGTGAAGGAACTGAGTAGAACCACTTGAACCATCGGGGTGGACTGACTGGGGGTCGAACGTGAACCCTACAAGAAGCGAAACCATCTCTGTACCAACCATTCCAAGTGACTATCCCTAGTACATGAGTGAGAGCAACCACACTGTTGTTGTTGTTGTTATTTTAGATTCAGCAACACGGAACAAAAAGTTCCAAGTAGCACGGGCTATGGTGAGCCCGTAGTGGTGGCCTTGAGCGACCAGGCGTGCTTACGAACGCATGCTTACATCCAGGAATCCGGATTCTTCAGCCGGCTCTGTTTATCTTTGATATGATCTGCAATGTTTGTCTTCCCCTCAAGCGAGGCGGATATTGTTTGTGTTTGCGAGTGTTTGCCCGGTGTTTGTGTGAGGCTTCTTTGATAAGTGTGCGTCGAGAGGGGGAGGAGGGGGGGTGGGGGAAGGGAGGAGGGGGGGAAGGGAGGAGGGGGGGGGAAGGGAGGAGGGGGGGGAAGGGAGGAGGGGGGGGGGAGGAGGGGGGGGGGAGGGAGGAGAGGGGGGGAAGGGAGGAGGATGGGGGGTGGGGGAGGAGTGCATTTGTATTCACCTAGATATACTTAGATATGCTGGCCTGGAACTCATACTATGTGAAGCATATATGAAAATTGTTAAAAAGTGCAGAGCTTAGTAACTAGATTAGAGCCAGAGCTAAGAAGGTTAGGTTAGGTTGACCTCATAACCCTGGGGGACAGAATAAGCAGAGATATGATCATAACATACAACATACCAAGGGGGGGGGAATAGACCAGGTGGTTAAGGACGGCCTCTTTAAAAGGAAAGAAAGTAAGACAAGAAGACACAGATGGAAGCTGGACAAATGAGTCGAAGAATTATAAGGAAATACTCGTAACTTGTACAGGTGGACAACAAGTGGACCGGACTGAAAGAACAAGTTGTGGAAGCCACCTCCATCCTCAACTTTAAGAACAGGTTTGACAAAGAATATGAACGCCAGAATACCAGAATAGCTTAGTTATAACGTAACAGAAACAATAAAGCCAGTAGGTGGGGGGCCAAGAGCTAGAACTCACTTTCCCGTCGTCCAATACCACTCGTTGTCTTAATCCTAGCTTTTTAAGCAGTGAAGAATGCTGCTATGTTAACCACATCAATCCCAAGTAACGTCTCCCCATGTTACCATCTCCCCCGTATTCATGTCCTCTGTAATGTCCATAGTATACATGTCGTATACATATTATGCATATCTCACATATTCATGGGCCTCGTATGCGTGTCTTCAGTATTCCAGTCTACCATATTTACCTACTTCAGTCTGGTGAGGTCCGGTTCCCTCAGTCTTGACTTGTAGCTTAAAACTTTCCAGCTCAGAAACGTGTACTCACCTATTTGTGCTTGCGGGGGTTGAGCTTTGGCTCTTTGGTCCCGCCTCTCAACCGTCAATAAACAGGTGTACAGATTCCTGAGCCTATTGGGTTCTTATCATATCTACACTTGAAGCTGTGTATGGAGTCAGCCTCCACCACATCACTGCCTAATGCATTCCATTTGTTAACTACTCTGACACTAAAAAAGTTCTTTCTAACGTCTCTATGGCTCATTTGGGCACTCAATTTCCACCTGTGTCCCTTAGTGCGTGTGCCCCTTGTGGTAAACAACATGTCCTTATCTACTCTATCAATTCCTTTGAGAATCATGTATGTGGTGATCATGTCCCCCCTAACTCTGCTGTCTTCCAGCGACGTGAGGTTCAACTCCCGTGAGGTTCATAGCTCATACCTCTCAGCTCGGGTACTAGTCTGGTGGCAAATCTTTTAACCTTCTCCAATATAGTCTTATGCTTGACTAGATATGGACTTCATGCTGGAGCTGCATACTCCAGGATTGGTCTGACATATGTGGTATACAAAGTTCTGAATGATTCCTTACACAAGTTTCTAAATGCGATTCTTATGGTGGCCAACCTGGCATATGCCGCTGATGTTATCCTCTTGATATGTGCTGCAGGGGACACGTCTGGCTTGGTATCAACCCCCAAGTCTTTCTCTCTCTCTGACTCTTGAAGTATTTCATCTCCCAAATGATACCTTGTATCTGGTTTCCTGCTCCCTACACCTATCTTCATTACATTACATATCTTGGGTTAAACTCTAACAACCATTTGTTCGACCATTCCTTCAGTTTGTCTAGGTCTTCTTGAAGCCTCAAGCTGTCCTCCTCTGTCTTAATCCTTCTCATAATTTTGACATCGTCAGCAAACATTGAGAGGAATGAGTCTATACCCTCTGGGAGATTATTTACGTATATCAGAAACAGGATAGGTCCGAGTACAGAGCCCTGTGGGACTCCACTGGTGACTTCACGCCAATCTGAGGTCTCACCCCTCACTGTAACACTCTGCTTCCTATTGCTTAGGTACTCCCTTATCCACTGGAGCACCTTACCAGTCACTCCTGCCTGTCTCTCCAGCTTATGTGCCAGCCTCTTATGCGGTACTGTGTCAAAGGCTTTCCTGCAGTTCAAGGGAATTCCACACACAGACACACACACACTGTCATGTGTGTGTGTGTGTGTGTGTGTGTGTGTGTGTGTGTGTGTGTGTGTGTGTGTGTGTGTGTGTGTGTGTGTGTGTGTGTGTGTGTGTGTGTGCGTGAGTGTACGCAGATAATTGTACTGACAATTGAGTGCATGAGTACATACGTGAGTACGTGTGTGTGAATGTCTTCCTTTAGAGAAACGTCAATACAATAAAGTTACGCAATACAATAAACTGACGCAATACAATAAACTTACGCAATACAATAAAGTTACGCAATACAATAAAGTTACGCAATACAATAAACTTACGCAATACAATAAAGTTACACAATACAATAAACTTATGCAATACAATAAACTTATGCAATACAATAAACTTACGCAATAAAATATACTTACGCAATACAATAAAGTTATGCAATACAATAAACTTACGCAATAAAATATACTTATGCAATACAATAAAGTTACGCAATACAAGTACGCAAGTACAAGTTACGCAATACAACTTACGCAATAAAATATACTTACGCAATACTCTATACTTACGCGCTCATCTATCAACCACGGCGGCGCGTGGCTCCACCAGCCCCTTATTTATGGATTACCTTCCCTTCTCTCAGACAAGTAAATTAAACACAACTTACCCAATGTTAATTAACATGCAAATGAGCCGAGCACGTGTTTCAATTACTGCTCATCCATCTCGTAGCACGTATTTAGCATCACCCACTAACCCATGTGAATAAAATAGCTATCTCTGAGACAAAACTGCCAACCTTACTACCGCATATTCAAGAAAAATGATAAAATAAAGTTAGATTGAATAAAGAAAGGTAAAAAGATAGAACTGTATCCTGTTCTTTCTGCATTTATTTACCATAAATGCCACATAGCTTCTACATATGTCAGTGGTTCATCTCATAATTCTCTCATTTCACCGTTAAATCATTTTTCGATCCTTTTAATGGATCTCATTTTTCTCATTTAACTTATACTTAGATCTTTTCATTTATTTGTCTTGCAACTCCTCATTTACTTCCTTATACTTGAATCTCATTTATCTATATACTTGGATCTCTCTCATTTATCTATATACTTATACTTGGATCTCTCTCATTTATCTATATACTTATACTTGGATCTCTCTCATTTGCCACCTATTCCTGGTTACCAATCTCCTTATCCTTTTACCCTTATCAAGTTTCTCATCATCCACTCTCCCTCTACCTCATCTCTCTCTCTCTCACTCCTCTCTGCCTTCCTCAACGAATCTATTCATCATCCATCATGCACCTCATCACAATCCTCATAAAACCACCATTCACATACACCCCCCCCCCCAACCAATCCGCCCCAATACCCTCATCTTTCCAGAGTGATAAGTTGGAACACCGGACAAAGTTAATGCCAAACAATTCCACTTTTTTTTTTTTACCTTTCATTTTTACTTGGGAAAATTTTGAAACTAAAAGATCATAAACCAGAGAAACGGCAGTAAAAAAAATATTGTTTTTTTTCCTTTTCTTTTGGGACGGTGTGTGTTGGAAAGTTTCTTCCATGGTGAAATTATTCTTGATTCCAGGTGCAAGACTCTGCCTCGGGTCCAGTGTAGGTCCAGGTACACTGGACGTGAACCTCGGGTCCATACCTCGGGTCCATACCTCGGGTCCAGGTATGCTTCTGCCTCAGGGCCATACCTGGAGAGGCTTCTAAGAGATCTTCTACTCCCCGAGCACGGCCCGAGGCCAGGCTCGACATGTGATAACTTGGTCCAACAGGTTGTTGCTTGGAGCGGCCCGCAGGCCCACATATACTCTAGAGCCTGGTTGGTCCGGCACTTCTTGCAAGAACTTATTTGAGTGCCTCTTGAATACATCCACCTTTGTTCCAGCAATATTTCTAATGCTTGCTGGGAGGGTGTTGAACAGCTTTGGACCTCTGATGTTCAGACAGTGCTCTCTGATTGTGCTTATGGCACCTCTACTCTTCATTGGTTCTATTTTGCATTTCCTTCCTTACTTTTCGCTCCAGTATGTTGTTATTCTACCGTGCAAATTTGGAACCTGGCCTTGAAGTATCTTCCATGTATATATTATTTGATACTTTTCTCGTCTCCTTTCCAAAGAGTACATTTTGAGAGCTTTGAGACGGTCCCAATAATTTAGATGTTTCATTGTTTCTATGCGTGCCGTATATGTTCTCTGTATTCCCTCTAATACACAGATCTCTCCTGCTCTGAAAGGGAAAGTGAGTACCGATCAATACTCAAGACGGGACAGCACCAGTGATTTAAATAGCATTAGCATTGCTGTGGGATCTCTGGATTTGAACGTTCTCATAATCCATCCTATCATTTTCATGGCCGCCGCTATATTTGCTCGGTTATCTTCACTAAATGTCAGGTCGTCAGACATCATAATTCCCAGATCTTTCACATATTGCTTTCCTTCTATGAATAGGTCTGATTGTGTCCTGTACCCTGTGTCCTGTACCCTGTGTCCTGTACCCTGTGTCCCGTACCCTGTGTCCCGTACCCTGTGTCCTGTACCCTGTATTTTGTTTAAGTTCCTCGTTTCCCACCATACCTAAGTACTTGGAATTTGTCACCGTTAAACATCATGTTATTTTCAGTTGCCCAATCGAAGACTTTATTAATATCTGCCTGTAGTTTTTTCAGTGTCTTCTACAGAGGAAATTTTCATGCTGAGTTTTGTTCATCTGCAAAGGACGACACGAAACTGTGACTAATATTTTTGTCTATATCCGAGATAAGAATGAGAAATAGCAGCGGTGCAGGGACTGTGCCCTGGGGTACAGAGCAGTGGTGCCAGGACTGTGCCCTGGGGTACAGAGCAGTGGTGCCAGGACTGTGCCCTGGGGTACAGAGCAGTGGTGCCAGGACTGTGCCCTGGGGTACAGAGCAGTGGCGCAAGGACTGTGCCCTGGGGTACAGAGCAGTGGTGCCAGGACTGTGCCCTGGGGTACAGAGCAGTGGCGCAAGGACTGTGCCCTGGGGTACAGAGCAGTGGTGCCAGGACTATGCCCTGGGGTACAGAGCAGTGGTGCCAGGACTGTGCCCTGGGGTACAGAGCAGTGGTGCCAGGACTGTGCCCTGGGGTACAGAGCAGTGGTGCCAGGACTGTGCCCTGGGGTACAGAGCAGTGGTGCCAGGACTGTGCCCTGAGGTACAGAGCAGTGGCGCAAGGACTGTGCCCTGGGGTACAGAGCAGTGGTGCCACAAGGACTGTGCCCTGGGGTACAACAGAGCTTTTCACTGCACTTGGGCTTGATCTTATTTGATTGACAGTCACTCTCTCTGCATTCTGTTTGTCAGAAAGTTGAAAATCCAACGCCCAACTTTACCCGTTATTCCTATTGATTTCCTTTTATGGTCTATCACCCCATGGTCACATTTATCGAATGTCTTTGCAAAGTCTGTACATACAACATCTGCATTTTGCTTTTCTTCTAAGGCTTCAGTGATTTTATCGTAGTGCTTGAGTAACTGTGACAAATCCAGTGTCTGCCTTACGTCCAGTGTAGGACTCTGCCTTAAGTCCTGGATGTGGATACCTGATCAACCAGGCTTTGACTCATACGTCAGGCTGCGAGCAGCCGCGTCTAACAGCCTGGTTGATCAGTCCAGCAACCAGGAGGCCTGGTCGACGACCGGACCGCGGAGACACTAAGCCCCGGAAGCACCTCAAGGTAACCTCAAGGTAAGTCCAGTGTAGGACTCTGCCTTAGGTCCAGTGTAGGACTGTGTCCTCTCATATCTTTAATGTTGTGTCTCCTATTATTATTATACCTGTATATGTATACCTGTAGCATGTATCATACGTATACATGTAATACGTGTGTATGTTACTTACTATACATGAATATGTTTGACATTATACATGAGTATGCATACGCACATTAGACATTATATGGGATTATAATACATGTTTTTATCATTATTCGTAATTAAACATGTAAAAAGTTTGATATTATACATGAGTATACATGTGCAGGCTTGACATTATACGTGTATATGTTGGACATCATCTGTTCATACACATGGTATATTACATGATTATACATACAAACATTTGACATTATACATGATTATACGTGTAAACATTATACGTGACTATATGTATGTATACAATACGTAATGCAAATAATGTATTGGTACACTACCATATATGCTCCCTACACTACCATATATGCTCCCTACACTACCATAAATGCTCCCTACACTACCATATATGCTCCCTACACTACCATATATGCTCCCTACACTACCATATATGCTCCCTACACTACCATATATGCTCCTTACACTACCATATATGCTCCCTACACTACCATATATGCTCCCTACACTACCACATATGCTCCCTACACTACCATATATGCTCCCTACACTACCATATATGCTCCCTACACTACCACATATGCTCCCTACACTACCATATATGCTCCCTACACTACCATATATGCTCCCTACACTAACAAATATGCTCCCTACACTACCATATATGCTCCCTACACTACCATATATGATCCCTACACTACCATATATGCTCCCTACACTACCACATATGCTCCCTACACTACCATATATGCTCCCTACACTACCATATATGCTCCCTACACTACGATATATGCTCCCCTACACTACCATATATGCTCCCTACACTACCATAAATGCTCCCTACACTACCAAATATGCTCCCTACACTACCATATATGCTCCCTACACTACCATATATGCTCCTACACTACCATATATGCTCCCTACACTACCATATATGCTCCCTACACTACCATATATGCTCCCTACACTACCATATATGCTCCCTACACTACCATATATGCTCCCTACACTAACAAATATGCTCCCTACACTACCATATATGCTCCCTACACTACCATATATGATCCCTACACTACCATATATGCTCCCTACACTACCATATATGCTCCCTACACTACCATATATGCTCCCTACACTAACAAATATGCTCCCTACACTACCATATATGCTCCCTACACTACCATATATGCTCCCTACACTACCATATATGCTCCCTACACTACCATATATGCTCCCTACACTACCATATATGCTCCCTACACTACCAAATATGCTCCCTACACTACCATATATGCTCCCTACACTACCATATATGCTCCCTACACTACCATATATGCTCCCTACACTACCATATATGCTCCCTACACTACCATATATGCTCCCTACACTAACAAATATGCTCCCTACACTACCATATATGCTCCCTACACTACCATATATGCTCCCTACACTACCATATATGCTCCCTACACTAACAAATATGCTCCCTACACTACCATATATGCTCCCTACACTACCATATATCCTCCCTACAAACATGTAAACTTCCCCACACAAGTTGTAAAATACCCCTAACACAGCACGCCGCGCCAGTAAGTGGCCCCACTTACAAATACATACTTTATCTCTCCAGTGAAAAGTGTGATAGGTGAAAGAAGGAAGGTAGGAAGAGGGAAGGGAGGGAGAGAGGGAAGGAGAGGAAATGAGAGAGGGAAAAGGACAGGGAGGCCGAGAGGGAGAGGGAGAAGGAGAGGGAGAAGGAGAGGGAGAGAGAGATGGAAAGAAAGGGGCACTATTTTCGTTATCACCTCACGATATTATGAGATTTCTCGGCGAAGTTTGGAACAATAACTCGCCTTAATGTTATGCAGAAAAACAGTGGCTTGTGTTCAACTTTTGTTTTCAAGTGCGGAGCATATATAAGTGACTTATAAGTCACTTATAAGTGACGGGCTTATAAGTGATTGATCCAGACCTCGCGCGCACACCGAACCAAGGCCCAGAATTCCCCCCACCCCCTTCCCCTGAAGCCCACATCAAAGGAATATCTGACTGGCATATGTTAGGCTGGCTATAAGAACTGTCTTTGGAAATTTGTGCAAGGAATGATTCAGAACCCATGTAACATACGGCAGACCAATCTTGGACTATGCGGCGCCAACGTGGAGTCCAAACCTTGTTAAGCATAAGTCAAAGTTAGAAAAAGTGCCCGCAAGAGGTATGCCACCAGATTAGCTCAAGAGCTGAGAGGTATGAGTTACGAGGACAACAGAAGACATGATTACCACATATAAAATTCTCAGGGGAATTTATAGGATAGATAAAGATAGATTCTTTAGCACGGGTGGAAACTGAGCGCCCAAATGATCCACAGACACACTAGAATGAATTTTTCTTCAGTATCAGAGTCGTTAACAAATGGAATGCATTAGGCAGTGATGTGGTGGAGGCTGACTCCATACACAGTTTCAAATGTTGTTATGATAGAGCCCAATAGGCTCAAGAACCTGTGCAACAGTTGATTGACAGTTGAGAGGCGGGACCAAAACACGGAAACTCCATATTCTCTTCGCAAGGACAACTAGGTGAGCACACACACACACACACACACACACACACACACACACACACACACACACACACACACACACACACACACACACACACACACACACACACACGTGACCCTGACACACGTAAACCTATCGTGTTCCCAAGACCACTTCCCCCCACCCCCCCGTCCACCACCAAGGGACCGCAGCCCCTTCACCCATGGACGGGTCTCCGGCCAGCGGGGTCCACCGGGAGAATGACTGACTCGACATCAAAGACGGGAAAGAAAAATAAAAATCCTTTACCTCCGACAGTTTTTGGTCCACTTGCGCGAGAGTGTGCGAGAGACAGAGTGCGAGAAGTGTGGAAGCCAGAATGTGAGAGCTGACCGGGAGAGCTGCGGGAACCACAGCACCAGCGCTATGGAAGCCTAAGGGCGGACGTCGAAGTCAAAGAGATGCAGACGTCGAAGTGCGGACGTCGAAGTGCGGACGTCGAAGTGCGGAAGTCAGGGCGGGTGACAAGCGAGGGATATCAGAGGTTAATTTCGATACTGAATACTACCAAATTGTCTGAAGAACTTTCACATTATTGAATACTGGTTTAGTCACACCCCAGAAGGATTCGAACCCAGACAGCCAGGAGCACTATGCACCTTGGCGTACCTGGTACCTTAACCACTAGACCACACTGACTGTACCAAAAATCTTGGTAGCCGTGAGACTATTTATCCAAGATCCGACAGCGCTCAGTGGTCAACTTAGGCATAAATATTTCATCGAATCACCTTACTTGGTGATTACACGTGAGCAAAAGCCCAAATAAAGGTGTATTCCATAAGGAATACATCTTCATTCCTTAAGAAGGAATGAAGATGTATTATTAAAATACGAAAGTACTTAAGGAAATTCCTGTTTCAATTCTTCCTCCATGGTCTGACACTGTCTGTCATACGCAGAAAATACAGTCAACGCACAAATTTACTGAGTTTCTGGATCAACTAATATTCCTAACATTGCTGTAATTAAATTAACTGAATGACATCTATGCGTTTTCTAAACTATTTTGATGTTTTCCCTCACAGGTAAACCTAACGCAACCCGAGAAGTTAAGTTAATTACCAGGAGAATGTGCTAAGTCAACATGATTATATTACACGTGGATATGAGGCTATGGCGCTGCAGAGGGAGTGAAGAAACGATGCCCAAACACCTGGATCATCGGGAATCGAACGCTGACCTGCAGGATGCATGGAGGAATACGGAAGCGTTCGGCAATAACGGGAGATGAAGTTTCATGTTACTTTATTAATTTCTTCCCCTTATTGATGGACCGGCATTCCAAATTATGCGAGTTTCTCACACTTTTCTCATCTGAGTGTGAGAAACGATAACTCGTATAAGAATGTCTTATTCCACACTTATTCCCATTACACAAGAGAGCTATATAACACCTTCTGGTCAATATTCAATCACCACAATCGACTTGATAATGGTCTTGGACGGACCGAAACGTCGTTGTCTTCTCATCTTCTGGCGTGTGGTTTGTATTCAATCACCCTCCCCCTTGCCGACCGTACGAAACGCATGCATGCCTGTACCAGCAAGTCCAGACCAGTCGTAACGAGTCCAAATCACCATCAACAACCACAAATTATGCCGACCTACCTCAAACAACCCAGAACGAAGTCGCCGCCTCATGCTGGATTCTCAATAGAATCCAGTCCAGTGTTGTTCAGTTCAGACCAATTCCTCGTCTGCAAAAACATGTGGGTGTGTTTAGCTTCTCCGTGGTCTTATCAACTGCCAGTTTAAACAGTTCTCATGTTCCAATTCGATCCGTCATGACGTTTATACTGCAGTTAGCTGACTGGCTCTCAGCCAGCCAGTCTTCAACATGTTTATAACGTGACTGGTTTCCTTTATCTCAACTACCGATTAGGCACACTTCTCTAACCAATTCGACGTATCTCAATCTTGTTATTTACTGCGCGCGCACACACACACACACGCACTCACACACATAAGAACTGAAAAACTCACACACATGAAGAACTGCCTTCAGAAACTTGTGTAAGGAATCTTTCAGAACCCTGTATACCACTTGTGTCAGACCAATCCTGGAGTATGCAGCTCCAGCCTGGAGTCCATTCCTAGTTAAACACAAGACAATGTTAGAGAAGATTCAGCGGTATGCCACCAGGCTCGTCCCGGAACTGAGAGGATTGAGCTACGAGGAAAGGCTAAAGGAGCTGAACCTCACATCCCTGGAAAACAGAAGAGTAAGGGGAGACATGATAACCATCTACAAAATTCTCAGGGGAATTGACAGGGTGGACAAAGACAAACTCTTCAGCACGGGTGGGACACGAACAAGAGGACACAGGTGGAAACTTAGTACCCAGATGAGCCACAGAGACGTTAGAAAGAATTTTTTCAGTGTCAGAGTAGTTAATAAATGTAATGCACTAGGAAGTGATGTGGTGGAGGCTGACTCCATACACAGTTTCAAATGTAGTTATGATAGAGCCCAGTAGGCTCAGGAATCTGTACACCAGTTGATTGACAGTTGAGAGGCGGGACCAAAGAGCCAAAGCTCAACCCCTGCAAGCACAATTAGGTGAGTACATTCCCACACACACACACACACACACGCCCACCCACACCCACACACCCACACCCACACACACACACACACACATACTGACTCCATACACAGTTTCAAATGTAGATATGACAGAGCCCAGTAGGCTCAGGAATCTGTACATCAGTTGATTGACGGTTGAGAGGCGGGACCAAAGAGCCAGAGCTCAACCCCCGCAAACACAACTAGGTGAGTACAACTAGGTGAGTACACACACACACCCACACACACACACACACACGCCCACCCACACACACACACACACACACACACACCCACACACCCACACCCACACACACACCCACACACACACACACACACACCCCCACACACACACACACACACACCCACCCACCCACCCACACCTACACACGCCCACCCACACACACACACACGGGTATTGACCACCCTACCTCAGCAAACAGGAAATTGGCCTGGGAGAGTTACTGGGACATAAAGATGACCGTCACTGCTCACACAAGTCTGGTAGCAACTCCCGTGTCACTCAGGTGAAGAACACTGCCTCATATCCACCATTCCAGGGAGGAAAATTACAATCTAAACCCTAAAACACACACAAGTCCTATTCCACAGGACCCGGGTTCGATGCCCGGCTGAGGTAGAAAGGGGGCAGAATTTCTTTCACCTGATGCCTCTGAATAACGTAGAATATTAGGTAGGGATTTAGTACATTAGACAATAGAGTTAGAAAGGCGGGGTTCAACAGCTTGATCCTATAGGCATAAATAGTAAAATACACAAGTGGGATTCCACAAGTTGAATTTACCATTTGCTTGGCAGTCGAGAGGCAGGACCAAAGAGCTGAAGTTCAACCCCCGCAAGAACAACTAGGTGAGTTCAAGGCATGGTCCTGGAACCCCTCTACTGTTCCTGCCCGAGAAAGTGAGCTCTTGAACAAATCCACAAGGGCCGTGACGAGGATTCGAACCTGCGTCCGGGAGCATCCCAGACAGATCCACTCTTGTGGATTTGTTCATTTGATGCATCACGTTAGTGTGATCTCTGTGTGTGAAGTGAGCTCTTTCATGTCAATATTTGTAGATGACGCAAAGATAATGAGGAATGTAAAAATAGAAGACGATTGTAGTAAGTTACACGAGGACCTCGACAAACTCCAGAAGTTGGGCAAAAATAGTAACTGCTGGAATTCACTTCGAACAAGTATAAGGTAATTAAGATGGGAAAAGAAAAGAAAGAGAGACCATGAAGTATCTACAGCACAAGCGGAAACCATGAAGTATCTACAGCTCAAGCGGAAACCATGAAGTATCTACAGCACAAGCGGAAACCATGAAGTATCTACAGCTCTAGCGGAAACCATGAAGTATCTACAGCACAAGCGGAAGCCACGAAGTATCTACAGCACAAGCGGAAACCATGAAGTATCTACAGCACAAGTGGAAACCATGAAGTATCTACAGCACAAGCGGAAACCATGAAGTATCTACAGCACAAGCGGAAACCAACTTCAGGAATCTGAGAGTGAGATTTGGGAGCGTGTGGACCAATGATAACTCCGGAAGCCAACACAAACACAGGAGAGGCCAGCACCACATGGGTCGTTGGTCAATATTAGAATATCGTTTAGAAACCTAATTTAGAACTGTTTCAAAGCAATCTACACAACATTTGAAAGCCCAATAATGGAATATGAAGTACCAGTATGTACACCACACCTTCTTGAGGTTATCTTGAGATGATTTCGGGGCTTTAGTGTCCCCGCGGCCCGGTCCTCGACCAGGCCTCCACCCCCAGGTAGCAGCCCGTGACAGCTGACTAACACCCAGGTACCTATTTTACTGCTAGGTAACAGGGGCATTCAGGGTGAAAGAAACTTTGCCCATTTGTTTCTGCCTCATGCGGGAATCGAACCCGCGCCACAGAATTACGAGTCCTGCGCGCTATCCACCAGGCTACGAGGCCTACCTTGAAAAGCATAAAACAAAGATGAAAAAAGGCACAGAGTTTGCAACAAGATTAGAGCCAGATCTAAGAGGGTTAAGCTAATGGAACTAAATCTCACAACCCTTGAGGTTATCTTGAGGTTATCTTGAGATGATTTCGGGGCTTTTTAGTGTCCCCGCGGCCCGGTCCTCGACCAGGCCTCCACCCCCAGGAAGCAGCCCGTGACAACTGACTAACACCCAGGTACCTATTTTACTGCTAGGTAACAGGGGCAGAGGGTGAAAGAAACTTTGCCCAATATTTCTCGCCCGCGCCCGGGATAGAACCCAGGACCACAGGACCACAAGTCCAGCGTGCTGTCCGCTCGGCCGACCGGCTCCCCTCGAAGACAGAGGATCATACAAGATTCAGAGGGTTATAGACAAACAGGCCAAAGGACAGGATGTGATGTGGTGGAGGCTGACTCCATACACAGTTTCAAGTGTAGATATGATAGAGCCCAGTAGACTCAGGAACCTCTACACCAGTTGATTGACAGTTGAGAGGCGGGACCAAAGAGCCAGAGCTCAACCCCCGCAAGCATAACAAGGTGAGTACACACACACACATACACACGATGAGGGAAACAGGAGGAGAAGCGCCGTGAGGAGAGAGAGGGAGAGAGAGAGAGAGAGAGAGAGAGAGAGAGAGAGAGAGAGAGAGAGAGAGAGAGAGAGAGAGAGAGAGAGAGAGAGAGAGAGAGAGAGAGAGAGAGAGACCGCCTTACAAAGCAATATTTGTGAATGACAGCTTCAGCTTCAGCTCGCGAAGCCCTTTTTATCAGTCATCCCGGGCAGCTTTCTGCTGGCTGTGTGTGTGTGTGTGTGTGTGTGTGTGTGTGTGTGTGTGTGTGTGTGTGTGTGTGTGTGTGTGTGTGTGTGTGTGTGTGTATGTGTGTGTGTGTGTGTGTATGTGTGTGTGTGTGTGTGTATGTGTGTGTGTGTGTGTGTGTGTGTGTGTGTGTGTGTGTGTGTGTGTATGTGTGTGTGTGTGTGTGTGTGTGTGTGTGTGTGTGTGTGTGTGTGTATTCTCCTATTTGTGCTTGCGGGGGGGTTGAGCTCTGGCTCTTTGGTCCCGCTTTCATAGCTCTATGTGCCGCTATCAAAGATCCTCCAGGTCAGTGCCTTTATGAGAGTGCCTCTCCATCTTCACCTGTCACAGGTGGCTGCATAATATGACAAGTGACACATGTCCGTGGCTGCATAATATGACAAGTGACACATGTCCGTGGCTGCATAATATGACAAGTGACACATGTCCGTGGCTGCATAATATGACAAGTGACACATGTCCGTGGCTGCATAATATGACAAGTGACACATGTCCGTGGCTGCATAATATGACAAGTGACACATGTCCGTGGCTGCATAATATGACAAGTGACACATGTCCGTGGCTGCATAATATGACAAGTGACACATGTCCGTGGCTGCATAATATGACAAGTGACACATGTCCGTGGCTGCATAATATGACACTTTCTTCAGGAAACCAGTGACTCTCTCAGGTCTTGAAGCCGAGGTCTGCTGAGTATTGATTAGATTATTCTCCAAGGATGGTTCCCAAGCAGACAGTTACGTAAGATGCCAATTTTCCCGCTCAGTAACTTTTTGGAAACTGAAGAAAAGAAGTGATTATATATATATATATATATATATATATATATATATACATATATATATATATATATATATATATATATATATATATATATATATATATATATATATATATGATATGAAGTTAGATAAATCTAGAAGTTATTGTATTTAGACAACTGGCATTTCAAAAGGCGTTTCAAAAAGAAGACAATTACAAATTACAAGCAGATATTCATAAAGTTTTCGACTTGGGCAGCAAAAAATAGCATGATGTTTAACAGTGATAAATTCCACGTACTCAGGTACGGTAAAAACGAGAACTTTAAACATAATTTTCAGGGTACAAAACACAATCAAATCTGCCCATAGTAAGAAAGCCTCATGTTAAGTATTTGGGAATAATGATGTCCGACGACCTAACGTTTAGGGAGCATAACCAAGCAAATATTGCGTCAGCCGGAAAAATGATTGGATGGATTACGAAAACTTTCAAATCTATTGATCCCATCACAATGGTTACATTATTCAAATCACTTTTGTTGTCCCGTCTCGAGTACTGCTCAGTACTCACTTCCCCCTTCAGAGCAGGAAAGATTGCTGAAAGAGTGAGTACAGAGAACATATACGGTACGCATAGACGCGATAAAGCATACAAATTATTGGGATCGTCTCAAAGCTCTCCAAATGTACTCCCTAGAGAGGAAACGAGAGATCCCTAATAATATACACGTGGAAAATACTGGAGGGCCAGGTCCCAAATCTACACAGTAAAATAACAACGTACTGGAGTGAACGATATGGAAGAAAATGCAGAATAGAACCAGTGAAGAGCAGAGGCGCCATAGGCACAATCAGAGAACACTGTATAAACATCAGAGGTCCGCAATTGTTCAACACCATCCCAGCGAGTATAAGAAATATTGCCGGAACAACCGTGGACATCTTCAAGAATAAACTAGATTGCTTTCTAAAAGAAGTGCCGGACCAACCGGGCTGTGGTGAATATGTGGACCTGCAGACCGCTCCAAGCAACAGCCTGTTGGACCAAACTCTCGCAAGTCAAGCCTGGCCTCGGGCCGGGCTTGGAGAGTAGATGACTTCCCAGAACCCTATCAAGAATTGTGAGTTCTCAGACACATACACACACACACACACACACACACACACACACACACACACACACACACACACACACACACACACACACACACAGTGTCAGAGTAGTTAACGGATGGAATGCATTAGGCAGTGATGTGGTGGAGGCTGACTCCATACACAGTTTTGAATGTAGATATGATAGAGCCCAGTAGGCTCAGGAATCTGTACACCAGTTGATTGACAGTTGAGAGGCGGGACCAAAGAGCCAAAGCTCAACCCCCGCAAGCACTAATAGGTAAGCACACACACACACACACACACACACACACACACACACACACACACACACACACACACACACACACACACACACACACACACACACACTCCCACACAAACACACATTTATAACTTCACACAAGCACACGTGGTCAATATATACTAGAAGCTATGTACCTGCACTTGCCAACTTTGTATTTATTGTGAAAATACCCCATAAATTTTCCGCCACCCCAAACAACATCGACATATTTGCTACACACAAATACTGTTAAATCAATTGTTTAATTTGCATCCAAATGGCTTGTCCATTCAAGCGATAGGAGACCGAAGGTCTTGCAGAGACAGAATACCAAAACTCTTAATATATGTAAATAATAGAATGTCTGTCTGTCTATCTGTAGGAGACCAAAGACTTAGAATTAGCCTCACTTAACTTTCTAACAAGAAACAATTTGGGAAGGGGAGGATATGAGTGTCATAGACCAGTCGTAGTCTGCCCAAGTGCCATGTTTTAAGGAATATTAGCATATATTGCAACC
>NC_091240.1:8264006-8266506 GCF_040958095.1 Procambarus clarkii
TTCTTGGGGATTCTTGAAAATATTTAGATTTTTTTTTGTTTGTATTAGATATTCTAAAAATAATTTGTGATACATTTTTGCAAATAAGCACTGATTACTACCAAAGAATTTGGTATTATTAGAATTTTGTGAAAATATTAGAAATTTCAATATATATATATATATATATATATATTAGTATATTTTGGTAGCAGTCTTTCCTGTAGACATATTTTATTAAATATGACCGAAAAAGTAAGATTAATAATTCTAACACGAATTTTCTCAATCTTTCGTACATTATGCTTCACTGTTGGAGGTAAATCAAAAATCACTTCTCCAAAATTCATTTTTATTTCTAGTCTAGTCTGACGCGACACGGGCGCGTTTCGTAAAACTTATTACATTTTCAAAGACTTCACAAATACACAACTGATTAGAACTTGCGTTTCCCTGATTTTATATCTACATTTGAGTGAGGTGGGAAGGGTGATGTGGCATTACATTTGAGTGAGGTGGGAAGGATGATGTGGCATTAGAGGATATTAATAGGGTATTAAAAGTATCAACACAAGACAGAACACGAAACAATGGATATTGAATAGAAGTGTTTGTAGAAAGCCTATTGGTCCATATTTCTTGATGCTTCTATATTGGAGCGGAGTCTTGAGGTGGGTAGAATATAGTTGTGCAATAATTGGCTGTTGATTGCTGGTGTTGACTTCTTGATGTGTAGTGCCTCGCAAACGTCAAGCCGCCTGCTATCGCTGTATCTATCGATGATTTCTGTGTTGTTTACTAGGATTTCTCTGGCGATGGTTTGGTTATGGGAAGAGAACTCTCTTCCCATAACCAAACCATCGCCAGAGAAATCCTAGTAAACAACACAGAAATCATCGATAGATACAGCGATAGCAGGCGCCTTGACGTTTGCGAGGCACTACACATCAAGAAGTCAACACCAGCAATCAACAGCCAATTATTGCACAACTATATTCTACCCACCTCAAGACTCCGCTCCAATATAGAAGCATCAAGAAATATGGACCAATAGGCTTTCTACAAACACTTCTATTCAATATCCATTGTTTCGTGTTCTGTCTTGTGTTGATACTTTTAATACCCTATTAATATCCTCTAATGCCACATCATCCTTCCCACCTCACTCAAATGTAATGCCACATCACCCTTCCCACCTCACTCAAATGTAGATATAAAATCAGGGAAACGCAAGTTCTAATCAGTTGTGTATTTGTGAAGTCTTTGAAAATGTAATAAGTTTTACGAAACGCGCCCGTGTCGCGTCAGACTAGACTAGAAATAAAAATGAATTTTGGAGAAGTGATTTTTGATTTACCTCCAACAGTGAAGCATAATGTACGAAAGATTGAGAAAATTCGTGTTAGAATTATTAATCTTACTTTTTCGGTCATATTTAATAAAATATATATATATATATATATATATATATATATATATATATATATATATATATATATATATATATATATATATAAATATATATATATATATATATATATATATATATATATATATATATATATATATATATATATATATATATATATTTATTAAGAAGCATATACAACAGTATTAACGATTTTATTTGATATCAAATTTATACTGTCGTATATATATTGGCCTCCAGACTTAAACAGAGAGACAGATAAACAAACAGATATTCTTTCTTATAGATACAGATACTTACAACAACATTAGCACATTCACTCACCGCTACAACCATCAACATCTACAACAACCCACTAATACAACCTTTCTTCACTGCAACCACCATCAGAACCACCACCACTACAACCACCAACAACCACAACTACAACCACCTCCCCCCTCACCCCCCCCCCCCTCCTCACCACCACAGCGTAACTAGACAATTAGGTAAATGCACGGGTCAATCCAGAGGGGATGTGCTGTTGAGTCCCAGTAAATATATGTATCTCCAAGGACCCCGCAACTGACGTTTTAAACACCGGCGCTCCTCCACCACACGAGGAGGAGGAGACGAATGGTGGGAGAGAGGAGAAACGAGGAGAAGATGTGGAGAAAGACATGGGGTAGGAGGAAGAGGATAGGTGGAGGAAGGTGAAAAGGGGATATAGGATGGGATGAAGAGGGTTGGAAAGGTAAAATAGGATAGTACAGAGAAGGGAGGAAAATGAAACGAGAGTGAATAAGGTGTGGAAGGGGGCAGAAGGGATAGGAAGAGGGGACGGAGAGGGAGAATGAACGGTAGATACCTGCTTGATACCTGCTTGATGGGGTTCTGGGAGTTCTTCTACTCCCAAGCCCGGCCCGAGGCCAGGCTCGTCTTGTGAGAGTTTGGTCCACCAGGCTGTTGCTTGGAGCGGTAGAGAGGGAGGAAGAGAGATAAGGCAACGGAAGATCGAGGGAAGACATGATAACTGGACTCAACAACTAATTTTCGGTGATCATGGATGATAACTGAAGATAACAGACGACACTCTGGGGGAAAAAAAGATGG
>NC_091240.1:8269006-8319006 GCF_040958095.1 Procambarus clarkii
TAAGAAGCCATTAGAAGATTAATTGCTTAATTGCTACCCTTGGATGGCATCCTGTACCAATATGCAAATGTGTCTCTTTGTGTTTTAAGATAAATTGAAATTATTACGGCATTCGCCATATTTGAACAGGCATCAAAACACCCATGAAATAATAATAATAAGAGGAGGCTCTGGGTACTCTCTATCTCACACACACACAAACATACACACACACGCAAACACACACACACACACACACACACACACACACACACACACACACACACACACACACACACACACACACACACACACACCACCATGTGGCACAGATGGCTAGACCATAGAGATGAGCAAGAGACAGAACAACACCATTGAAAAGGAAACAATAGAGGCACGAAGCTCTTGCAAGCCACGATTGAGCAAGTTGCACTAATGGGAGAGGAGGAGGAGGAGGAGAACCATAGATAACCGCGGCAGTTGTATCCATATCACTACTCATTAACACATGAGGCAGGGATGACCCAGGAAACACAAACCGAAACTGTCTCTATTTTCCGCTTGTTACAACTTGTAATAAAGTTGTTACATCTTGGCTTAACGTGTTTATGACGTATTAGAACGTTGTTACAACTTGCTATATTGGTTATTATAACTGGTTAGGAGGTGTTAAAACTTGTTCCAACGTTGTACCAACGTCGTAGTTTCGGTGTGTGTTTGGCGGGGAGGGAGGTAGGAACTAGGGGTCAAAGTCCGGTAACAAGACAATTGTGATGGCAATTTCGAACGGAACAAGATCCTAACGCTATAGAAAATGTTCCAACCACTGAGAATTAGACACAACAAACACCCCTCTATGATGTAGTCTTTCAGACATGTTATGGGTGCAAGAAGAACTAAGATTCATCCAGTCACAGACCAGCCAGACTGGACCTGACGGTTTTCAGGCGTCACAGACCAGTTAAACTGAACCAAACACGATCTTCAAGTACCTGGTTGAGGTCAGAGTCACGGGCAGTAGGGAAGAGCGTGACCACGAGAGACAGAGAGAGAGAAAGTGTTCCTACCTGAGACACAGTAGGGAGGACACCACACACCACACCACAGGATATATATCATATCTCGCACCAGCGTCCAAGGCAGCTACAACCGTGATTAATCTAAAGCCAGATATTAAAGGCTGTTGAGATAACGAGAGCACACAACATCATGGCTGGAGGACCTGGCATGAAACAGGAGGACCAGAAACGGAACAGGAGGACTAGGAATGAAACGTGATGATCTGGAACGGAGCAGAGGGACCAGGAATGAAACAGAAGAACTTGGAATGAAGCAGAATGAACAGGATTGAAACAGAAAGATCAGGAAGAAAATAGGCTCTCCAGGAACTAAGCAGAAAGAACGCAAATGAAAGCTGGTAGCTCAAGTCAGAGGGGAAAGAAGAAAGTTACATTCCTGCATTCACGAATTGCTAAGAACACACACATACCGGAACACATATTTGCACCGAGGAGTCCCAGAGCTGAAGCTCAATTACAACAAAGCACAGATGGGTGAGTTCACGCCCACTTACAAACCCTGAGGGCTTACGTGATTGGTCCTATTGTTACAGTGGCCAAGCTAAGGGTGAAAGGTTAAAGGTCAGCCTCAGAGGGGTCAATGCTAGCCACACGACCCCTGGTTAGGTCAGCCTCAGAGGGGTCACTGATGATGATAAAGAGGAGGAAGAGGAGAAAAAGGAGGTGGAGGAGAAGGAGGAGAAGACGGATTAGCCATAAGCTAGACACAACAAGCTGGTCGTGTTTGGGCCAAGCATGTCTACCAGTAATTTTCCTCAACTTTACCACTTCTTATTAAAAAAATACTTTACACAACTTGGCTCCTTAGAGCGCCAGTTGTGTTAAGTCCTTCTCTGAAGGACCCTCCCTTCCTTCTTTCCTTCTTTCTCTCCCATTCTCTCTCTCTCTCTCTCTCTCTCTCTCTCTCTCTCTCTCTCTCTCTCTCTCTCTCTCTCTCCCTCGTCAGAAACCTTCGATACTCGAACCTCAAACACTCGCATCTCCAAATCATTTTCTTAAGTCACCAAGAACCTTCCCCAACCCTTACTTCATCCTTAAAGCTGCATTCTCCTTCCCTTTCACAACCTGAATCACCCTCTCTCTCTCTCTCTCTCTCTCTCTCTCTCTCTCTCTCTCTCTCTCTCTCTCTCTCTCTCTCTCCCCCTATTCTATTGATATGCATAGCGTCAGCATATTCTCTGCATAATGCATACATTTGTACGTCATGACAACGGTTTGCTGATGAAACTGGAGCTAAATTGAATACGTAGTGTCGCCAGGAGGCATTACCCGGATGTTGTCGCGCCGTGAGAGAGGAGACGACCCATGTTGGGGCATGATATTGCTGGTCAACTCTGGGTATTTCCTATTGAAGCCTCCACCGAACAGTTTATTTCAACATCGAGTGTGTGTGTGTGTGTGTGTGTGTGTGTGTGTGTGTGTGTGTGTGTGTGTGTGTGTGTGTGTGTGTGTGTGTGTGTGTGTGTGTGTGTGTGTGTGTGTGTGTGTGTGTGTGTGTGTGTGTGTGTGTGTGTGTGTGTGTGTGTTTCCCACACCACACACACACTACGTGGTGTGTGGTGTGGGGGAAAAAAAGTAGTTAGTAAACAGTTGCTTGACAGTTGAGAGGCGGGCCGAAACAGCAAAGCTCAACCCCCGCAAAAACACAACTAGTAAACACACACACACACACAGCCGGAAAAAATCCAAAGGTATGCCACTAGACTAGTCCCAGAACTAAGAGGCATGAGTTACGAGGAAAGGCTGCGGGAAATGCACCTTACGACACTGGAAGACAGAAGAGTAAGGGGAGACATGTTCACAACCTACAAAATCCTCAGGGGAATCGACTGGGTAAACAAGGATAAACTATTCAACACTGGCGGGACGCGAACAAGGGGACACAGGTGGAAACTGAGTACCCGACATGAGCCACAGAGACGTTAGAAGGAACTTTTTCAGTGTCAGAGTAGTTAACAAATGGAATGCATTAGACAGTGATGTGGTGGAGGCTGACTCCATACACAGTTTCAAGTGTAGATATGATAGAATCCAGTAGGGTCAGGAACCTGTACACCAGTTGAGAGGCGGGACCAAAGAGCCAGAGCTCAATCCCCCGCAAGCACAACTAGCTGAGTACACACACACACACACACACAAGATTCACCCACCCCCACACAAACATCCCCCTCCCCCCACACACCCCTCCCCCAATACACACCTCCTACGCCCGACAAACACGTGACACAGGCACGTGATTGACAGACAGGAGAAGGTTGAAGGTGACTGAGGTTGGTGATATCAGCTAACAGACAGGAGTCAGTCACAGAGGCGTCAAGCTGGCGGAGTGAGGTGAAATCATAAGAACATAAGAAAGGAATGTAACTGCAGAAGGCCTATTGGCCCATCTCAGGGAGTTCCTATTTATAACCACCCAGTCTCATTCATATATTTCTGGAGCACCGCTCCTGTGCCAGGTAAGTCCACTACGGGTTCACCATAGCCTGTGCTACTTGCCCCCGCTCCTGTGCCAGGTAAGTCCACTACGGGCTCACCATAGCCCATGCTACTTGCCCCCGCTCCTGTGCCAGGTAAGTTACGGGCTCACCATAGCCCGTGCTACTTGGAACTTGTTCCGAGTACCTGAATCTTTAACAACAACAACAATCATTCATATATTTATATGTCTAACCTACGCTTGAAACAATCAAGGGACCCTCTTATAATATGTTACGCGGTAATTGGTTCCACAAATCAACAACACTGTTACCGAACCAGTATTTACCCAGGTCCCGCGAGGATCTGGGCGCTGACCCATATTGTTTTTTGCACACGCTAATGACTTAACTACAGGGCTTGTTCCTATATGACAATGGTCACAGACGATACCAAATTAAGGTGAAGAGTCGACACAGAAGAGGTTTGTGAAATACTTCAAAATGACCTCGATAAGCTGCCGAGTTAGTCTGAAAGAATGGCTGCTTGGTTTCAACATCATCAAGTGTAAGGTGATGGGAATGAAAGCAGGGAAGAGGAGACCAGAAGGACGGTACACAGTGAATGGAACTTTCTTCTTTATATGACGACATGGGAGACGTTATATTATCGGCTTGACTTCGGCAGCATATATATATATATATATATATATATATATATATATATATATATATATATATATATATATATATATATATATATATGTATATATATATATATATATATATATATATATATATATATATATATATATATATATATATATATATATATGATAACATCAGTAACATTACACACAGAGATCACATTAACGTGATACATCAAATGAACAAATCCACAAGGGCCGTGCCGAGGATTCGAACCTGCGTCCGGGAGCATCCCAGACACTGCCTTACGGGATCCTTTAAGTTCAGTAGAACTTCGGTTTCAACTCTTTTACCCTGTCGTAGCTCAGTCGATTAAGGCAGTGTCTGGGATGCTCCCGGACGCAGGTTCGAATCCTCGTCACGGCCCTTGTGGATTTGTTCATCAGTAACATACCCTTTACTGGACAACACCTACGTGAGACCAGTTCTAAAGTATGCAGTCCCATCTCAAAAAGCAAATAGGACAATTGAAATGGTACAGAGGCTTGTAACGAGGGGTCATCCCAAAACTGTGGGGGGGGGAGAAGGTAATTGTGAGGAGAAAGCGCTAAGCCATTACAACTATATAGTACTTTGAAGGATAAAGATAAGGCTTTGGAATGAGACAGGGGGGGGGGAGGAAGGAAGGGTGCTGAACCATCTGGAGGGGGGGGGAAGGTCGGGGATTGAACGCCGACCTGCAAGGCTGAGGTATGAAGAAAGACAAATAAAGCTGAACCTAACATCACTAGAAAAGAGAAGGGAGAAGCATAATAGTGAAGAAAAAGGGATGTACACATTACGTACCAATAGAACACGAGGGTGTGGATAGTAGCTTGAGAAACTGATGAGCCACAGAGATATTATTTTTGTTTTGTTTCGGTAAGAACCGCGGAGAAGCAGACGTCATTAACAAGTTGGTAGTAGATGCGAACATCGTCCATAATTTGAAAAAGTAGATTGGTAGAAAAAATGAGAACGGGATACAGTGCACTGGACATCCAGAGGCTGGAACAGCGGGGTTTAGGAGCTAAAGCTCGATACTGCAATCGCATATAGGTAAGTGCACACACACACACACACACACACACACACACACACACACACACACACACACACACACACACACACACGCATCTGCTCCAGATTCCCCCAGTGTTTATTTTGCATCCTAGAAAATGTTATACAGCGCCCAACTTTTTAAACAAAAGTTTCTTTTTTCATATAAAACTTTCCTTGTGTTGAAATTCACTTCAGATATAACCTTTATATATATATAGTATATATCAGGTATAACCTTATATATATATATTGTGACGGTAACGCGTTGGTGTTCGGCTGTTTAAGGCTAGGGGTATGGCCTCGTCACATAGTTATAAAAAAAAAATAGAAAAACTGGAACTTCGTCTGTGGTAAGGTAAGGAGAAGACACACAAAACACAAGTAAACTTTAACAATGAAATTTTAATGACGTTAAATAAATCAAAACATGAAAATAATGCACAAACAAATTCTTATAATAAAATCAATGAATCAAAATAATAAGAATTCTTAAATGACAAAATGAAAAGTTACGTTAAGGCAAAATAACAAGAAGTGCAATACAACAGTAAGTGGGAGGTGCTGGAATATTGGCTTAAAGCCACCACCTCTCTCAGTACACTCTAGAGTCTAGCTGGGAGGTGTGCTGGCTACGAAAGCACGGAACATTCTGAAGACTGATGTTGGGGCGACCCCAGACATCGGGTAGTATTGGGGGGCGAGTGCAGGTGCAGCCAGACCGGCGACCAATCAGCGGAGCCGTAGCGATCAACGGGTAGTTTGGTGATTTGGGTCCGAACAGGTGGCGGGCTGCATACGTTTCTGCTCACCCTTGCAAGCCTTGCTGGTGTTGGTGTTGTTGTCGTTGTTGGACATTTCTTCCATAGTCTTTTTATATAATTGTGAAGACGTAATTTTGGAGGGAAGAGCAGGCTCAATCTCTTGAAGGAGATTATCGTCACAACTCTCCCCCGAAGCCTGCGGTTCTGGAAGAAGTATGTCGTTATGTGGTGGAGTAATGGATGGAGTCGCTTCTACTTCATAAACTCTGGAGAGGGCATCGGCTATGGTGTTGTCAGAACCCTTGATATAGCGGATCTCCAGGTTGAAGTCTTGTAAATACAGAGCCCATCGTAGAAGACGCTGGTTGGTGAATTGGGCTTGATGTAGGAAGCGGAGAGGGTTGTGGTCTGAGAAGATGGTGGTAGACCTGGCGCCTTGTAGGTACGGAGCGAAGTGTTGGAGGTTCAGGACGATGGATAGTAGCTCCTTTTCAATAGTGCTGTAGTTCCTCTGGTGTGATTTCAGTTTGTAGCTGTAGTAGCTGACAGGTAGAACCTCCTCGCCTCGTTGTTGCATCAGGACACCACCAACGCCGGTACCACTGGCGTCGACTTGAAGGACGAAAGGCTTGGTGATATCTGGAGAGGCGAGAATGGGGTTAGAACAGAGGAGGAATTTGAGTTGTTCGAAAGCAACGGTTTGCTGCATGGTCCAATTATACCGTTGCTTGGGACTGGTTAATAGAATTAGAGGTGTGGCGACTGTACTGAAATTCCTCACAAACCTACGGTAGTAAGAGGCAAGACCAAGGAAGCGCAGGAGCTGCTTCCTGGTGGTAGGCTGTGGATACTGTAGGATAGCTTGAGTGTGTGAGTCTAACGGAGCTATGCTGCCACTCCCAATAACATGACCCAGATAACGCACTTTACCTTTCGCGAAAGTGGACTTGCCCAGGTTGATGGTGAGGCCGGCTGTCAGGAGCTTGGAGAACAGACGTCGCAGCTGGAGCAGATGTTCACTCCAGGAGTTGGAGGCTACGACGATATCGTCCAGGTAGGCGTATGTGTTATCCAAGCCCTGGATGACACGGTTGACAGCTCTTTGAAAGGTGGCCGGGGCATTACATAGTCCGAAAGGAAGGCGTTCATATCTGAAAAGTCCAAAAGGAGTGATGAAGGCAGATATCTCTTTAGCGCGCTCCGTTAGACACACTTGATAGTACCCCTTAAGCAAGTCCACTTGGGACAAGTACTGGGCACTACCAATGGCATCAAGGATGTCATCTATCCTTGGCAAGGGGTAAGCATCCTTGACAGTGACAGAGTTCAGTTTTCGATAGTCAGTGCACAACCGCACCTTACCTTGGGGTTTGGGCACCAAGATACAAGGTGAGGCCCAGGGGGACTCACAAGGTGTAGCCAGTCCATGGTCCAAGAGGTACTGCACCTCAGCACGCATGACTTCCTTCTTGCTCGGGCTGATTCGGTAGAAGGGTTGACGAATCGGCCGGGTGTCGGGGAGCAGTTGGATGTCGTGCTGGGTAACATTACACTCTTGGGGATCATCTCTGAACAACTCTTGATGTTCTCTGAAGATCTTGACGAGAGGTGCACTATGATTATCCTGAAAGTATTTGGGAAGATCATTAAGGATTTCGGAATTAGAAAGCGCTGACTCCTTGTCAGTGCTTTCGGGAGGAGAAGCTGGGAAGGTCTCACTGTGGATGTAGGGTTCTGCGAATGTGGAATAATTAGTCAAGACAGTGGGAGGAGTACCATTATATTGCTTCAGGAGGTTGACGTGGCACAGCTGGGTCTTCCGCCGCCTATCTGGAGTCTCTATCACATAATTATTATTATTCCTGCACTCTTTGACGCAGTAGGGTCCTGAAAATCTGTTTTGTAAAGGTGAACCTGGGATAGGGAAATAAGCAAGGACGAAGTCTCCCGGCTTGAATTTTCTTACTTTGCTGGTCTGGTCGTAATGAGTCTTCATTCTCACCTGGGCTTTCAATAGATTATCATGGGCAAAGCGGTGGACTCTCTCTAGAATGTGTTGAAGGTTTTGAAGAAACTGGGGCACATTCTGATGCTCACTGAAGGTGGCATCTCTGAGAGAGTCTTTGAAAGCCTTAAGGGGAGTACGGCACTTACGGCCGTAGAGCATCTCATAAGGAGATACTCCTAGGGACTCATTGGGGAGACTTCTGAAAATACACATTATTAGGTCAATCTGCTTATCCCAATCCTTTGAGGTTTCACTACAAAACTTTTTCAAGAGTGCTTTGATGGTCTGATGACTACGTTCAAGAGAACCCTGTGAAGCAGGATGATAGGGGCTGGACAATACCTGTTTGATGTTGAACTCCTCCAGTGTTCTTTTGAAGAGATCACTGGTGAAGTTGGTGCCACAGTCACTTTGAATCTCCCTGGGAAATCCGTATTGAGTGAAGATCTTCAGTAGATGTTTGATAACCGTAGCAGCCGTGATGTTCTTCACTGGAACTGCTATGGGAAATCTGGTGGTAGGACACAGGATGGTTAGGATGTAGGCGTTACCTGAACTGGTCCGAGGTAAAGGACCAACACAGTCTATTATGAGTCTGTGGAAAGGTTCCGCAGGCACCTGTATGGGAATCAGTGGTGCTCTGGGAATGGAGACGTTCGGTTTGCCTGCCATCTGACATGTATGACACTGTTTTACGTACTGTTTGACGTTATTTACCATACCTGGCCAGTAGTAGTCTTGACGAATCCCATGGTAAGTCTTGTTGAAGCCGTAGTGGGAGAATGATCCGTGGGCCAGGTGTAGAATAGTGGGCCGCAGGCTGGTGGGAATCACAAGTTGTTCGGTGTTGGCCCAATCGTCCTCCTCCTTCAGTTTACTGGGTCTATATCTGCGGTAGAGCAAGTCGTTCTCTAGGAAGAACCCAGGAATACTGTCGGGTTGAGTCTCAGCCTGAAAAAACAATGGTGTTAAAGTAAGATCTTCCCTCTGCAACTTACGGAACTCCAACTTGGTCAGATGCGGGGGTAGTTTCTGAGGGTCTTGAGGGACAGCGGTAGCAGTAGAGTCAGCTGGCTGTGGACGTGCGGCTTGTGCACGGGTGGTCACGAGAACCGGAGGAGAAACTTCATCACTCTCTTGAACCTCTGCTGGAACATACTCAAGAATAGGGTTACTTGGCACAGAGTTACACACCTGGGGTTTGTCCATGACGATCAGGTTGGTCGGTTGCAGGTCTTCTGCCAAGTCGTTGCCTAGGAGAAGTTGCACTCCAGGCATGGGAAAAGGCTTTTCCCTGACGGCGACTTGGACTTCCCCGTTCACGTAGGGACAATCCAGGTGGACTCTGGCGAGAGGGTATGGAGTAGTAGCAGTGAGGTCAGTGATGAAGACCGTTTCCCCGGTGTAGACTATGTTGGGCACAGCCGACTTCAAGATGATCGATTGTAGAGCCGCTGTGTCCCTCAAGATCTTCAATTTGAAACGTCCCTCCGGATTTGAACCGTTGGCAGAGACAGTTCCAGTATACAGGTGGTTACTGAAAAGAGAAAGATCATTAACATCAACACCAACATTCATCACAGGCTTACCGGACTTAGGAGGAGTTGGTTTGGGTCGTTGTTGGTCAGTGGTTCCCTTGTATTGAGACTTACCACACTTGTCTATGGTATGTCCATAGAGTCTACAATACTTGCAGTACAGTTGTGAACCAGCTTGATCGGGGCTCACCTTCTCGTAACTGTACCACGACTTCTTACTGGAGGATGGTTCAGGTGTCAGCCGGTGGATGAGGCTGTAAGTGTCAGCCGACTTAGCACACTTCAGGTAGTCGGTTTCTTCTTTATCTGCTAAGTAGAGGCGGACAGGAGGCGGCACACGTCTCAAGAATTCTTCAACAAGCATCAGGTTGACGAGTTCTGTAAAAGTAGAGACATGTGCTGCTTCCAGCCATTTCATGAAATACCTCCGTTTCGTGTTAGCAAACTCAAGGAAGGTAGTGGTACTTGCCTTCAGGTGGTCACGAAATTTCCTTCTATAACTTTCAGTAGAGAGGAGGTAGGCGTCCAACACTGCTTGTTTCAGAGTGTAGTAGTCATTCTCAGACGCCAAAGTACTGAGTGTGACTGCAGCTCTACCTGTAAGATGGACTCTGAGAAGTGTGGCCCATTGGTCGACAGGCCAACTGAGTTGATTAGCAAGGGTTTCAAAGGTGGTAAAGAACACATCAACTTCTGCTTCTACAAAGGATGGCATTAACTTACTTGCATGTGATATATTAAAACTGACGGGAAGATTGGCAGTAGCTTGCTGGCGTTGAGCGAGGTGTGAAGTTTCCAACGTGTATTCCCGTTGACGACACTCTAGAGCCAGAGTCGCTTGTTGCTTGTCATGTTCGCGTTGCATCTCCAACTCGCGTCGTTTGGTTTCAAGCTGTACTCGTTCCCGCTCCTGGAGTAGTGCAACCTCACGTTCCTGGAGGGCGAGTCCACGTTCGTGTTCTTCTCTCCTCAAGGCAGCTTCACGTTCTCTGAGGGTGATTTCTTCCCTTCGTATGTCAGCTGCTTCCCTTTGCTGTTCGCGGGCTTCCCTTTGCTGCTCACGTTCAATCTTGGCCAGCTCTAGTTTGAGTTTCAGCGTTGCCAAATCAGTTTTATCTGCAATATAGTAAGTTTCATGAGTTTCAGAGTCTATCTTACCTTGCTCTAAATAGTAATCCAGCAACAGGTTGTGTAGGTCATTTTTGTTGGCTTGGTAGGGAACTTCTAGTTGATACTCATGTGCAAGAGTTTGTAGTTCAGTCCTCTTGGCACGACTTAAAGTCCCTATTTCACCTGCTGGATTTGCACGGAAAGTTTGGAGACGAAACATGGTGAAATTAGCAAATAAAGGTACACGAATGTTCAATAATGAAATGTCAGAAACAGGACAACGTGGCAACTGGTACCTATCCTGTGTGATCTTTAACAATTAACGTTAAGTGAAAGATATTAAATGATTAAATTAAATCAAGGGCGCAGGAAATCTTGTACCCGGTACTCATGTAAGAGAATAAGGGCAAGAAAATCCTACTAACAAATGAAACAAAGTTTCGAAAACAAATGAAACAGTTAAATGCTTCAAAAGTAAAATTGGTAGTCCAAGGATGTAGGCATACCTTGCCAAGTCTCTATAGGACATAAAGCAAGTTTTTCCTACTGAATTTAATATGATACTTACAGAATTAGCGAACTTTTGTGCTCTGAAAAAATAAGCTAATTCCCTACCGTTGTATGTATCATCATCTCTGACTGACGTGTAGGGGTGCGAGGTGTCAACTGGTGACGAGAACTGCTGCTGAGGTCCCAATTCAGCAACTAAAGTTCGAGCTAGAGGAACTATGGCCCTCTTTGTCCTCCTACAGTCAGATTGCAGAAGATTGGGTACTCTTGACCCGGGGCAGACCACAGTACCAGGGTACCAATATGATGATCTGTCAGAATGAGAAATATTCAAGGGACATAGATGGTAAATACGAGTAATAACATGGAGGGAGAGATGACCAATTAAGAGTATGACTGAGGCCTACAGTCACCACGTAATCCAAAGTTGTCTCACCTTCACTATATGTTACTCTCGTAATGCACAATACACCGCACCTTATAAAAAATGAAATTGAATGAAAAATAGTAAAGCTACGTTAACAAAGTTAAATACGCTTACCATAAATTACCACTTGGCACCAGTACCTGAGTGAAGCTCCTAGGACAGGCCCCCATAAAACTTGTGACGGTAACGCGTTGGTGTTCGGCTGTTTAAGGCTAGGGGTATGGCCTCGTCACATAGTTATAAAAAAAAAATAGAAAAACTGGAACTTCGTCTGTGGTAAGGTAAGGAGAAGACACACAAAACACAAGTAAACTTTAACAATGAAATTTTAATGACGTTAAATAAATCAAAACATGAAAATAATGCACAAACAAATTCTTATAATAAAATCAATGAATCAAAATAATAAGAATTCTTAAATGACAAAATGAAAAGTTACGTTAAGGCAAAATAACAAGAAGTGCAATACAACAGTAAGTGGGAGGTGCTGGAATATTGGCTTAAAGCCACCACCTCTCTCAGTACACTCTAGAGTCTAGCTGGGAGGTGTGCTGGCTACGAAAGCACGGAACATTCTGAAGACTGATGTTGGGGCGACCCCAGACATCGGGTAGTATTGGGGGGCGAGTGCAGGTGCAGCCAGACCGGCGACCAATCAGCGGAGCCGTAGCGATCAACGGGTAGTTTGGTGATTTGGGTCCGAACAGGTGGCGGGCTGCATACGTTTCTGCTCACCCTTGCAAGCCTTGCTGGTGTTGGTGTTGTTGTCGTTGTTGGACATTTCTTCCATAGTCTTTTTATATAATTGTGAAGACGTAATTTTGGAGGGAAGAGCAGGCTCAATCTCTTGAAGGAGATTATCGTCACAATATATATATATATATATATATATATATATATATATATATATATATATATATATATATATATATATATATATATATTAGTATATTTTGGTAGCAGTCTTTCCTGTAGACATATATTATTAAATATGACCGAAAAAGTAAGATTAATAATTCTAACACGAATTTTCTCAATCTTTCGTACATTACGCTTCACTGTTGGAGGTAAATCAAAAATCACTTCTCCAAAATTCATTTTTATTTCTAGTCTGACGCGACACGGGCGCGTTTCGTAAAACTTATTACATTTTCAAAGACTTCACAAATACACAACTGATTAGAACGTATCTCTGATTTTATATCTACATTTGAGTGAGGTGGGAGGGGTGATGTGGCATTAACACAAGACAGAACAAGGGGGGATATTAATAGGGTATTAAAAGTATCAACACAAGACAGAACAGAAACAATGGGTATTGAATAGAAGTGTTTGTAGAAAGCCTATTGGTCCATATTTCTTGATGCTTCTATATTGGAGTGGAGTCTTGAGGTGGGTAGAATATAGTTGTGCAATAATTGGCTGTTGATTGCTGGTGTTGACTTCTTGATGTGTAGTGCCTCGCAAACGTCAAGCCGCCTGCTATCGCTGTATCTATCGATGATTTCTGTGTTGTTTACTAGGATTTCTCTGGCGATGGTTTGGTTATGGGAAGAGATTATATGTTCCTTAATGGAGCCCTGTTGCTTATGCATCGTTAAACGCCTAGAAAGAGATGTTGTTGTCTTGCCTATATACTGGGTTTTTTGGAGCTTACAGTCCCAAAGTGGGCATTTGAAGGCATAGACGACATTAGTCTCTTTTAAAGCGTTCTGTTTTGTGTCTGGAGAGTTTCTCATGAGATAAAAAGATATTGTGTCTCGAGGTCGAATATGTCGTCCAACAGAATTTCCAACTCTACTTTCCGGGCCATTTCACTCGGTCTGGACATAACGTGACAGTTTATGCCCAGATTTAGGAGAGTGACTTGGTCCTCAGTGAGGTTAATTCCTGCAAGGTTCAGGAAGCCATCTCTTGGTCGTGGAATTGCCATAGGTCCTACATATAATTAAAAAGATATTGTGTCTCGAGGTCGAATATGTCGTCCAACAGAATTTCCAACTCTACTTTCCGGGCCATTTCACTCGGTCTGGACATAACATGACAGTTTCTCATGAGAAACTCTCCAGACACAAAACAGAACGCTACCACCACAACCACCAGCAACACCACCACATCAACCACAACCGCCTCAACCACCAGCAACACCACCACATCAACCACAACCGCCTCAACCACCAGCAACACCACCACATCAACCACAACCGCCTCAACCACCAGCAACACCACCACATCAACCACAACCGCCTCAACCACCAGCAACACCACCACATCAACCACTACCACCACAACCACCAGCAACACCACCACATCAACCACTACCACCACAACCACCAGCAACACCACCACATCAACCACTACCACCACAACCACCAGCAACACCACCACATCAACCACTACCACCCCAACCACCAGCATCACCACCACATCAACCACTACCACCACAACCACCAGCAACACCACCACATCAACCACAACCGCCTCAACCACCAGCAACACCACCACATCAACCACTACCACCACAACCACCAGCAACACCACCACATCAACCACTACCACCACAACCACCAGCAACACCACCACATCAACCACTACCACCCCAACCACCAGCATCACCACCACATCAACCACTACCACCACAACCACCAGCAACACCACCACATCAACCACAACCGCCTCAACCACCAGCAACACCACCACATCAACCACTACCACCACAACCACCAGCAACACCACCACATCAACCACTACCACCACAACCACCAGCAACACCACTGTGGGAACCGACCTGTGAGATTTATATTTATTTAATTTATATGAATTTATATTTACGTTAATTTGTATACTTCGATAGCAATTTGTATAATGATAAGTGGACTGTATTTCTGCAATAATCTCATAATCTCACAAATCGATCCTCTACACATTAGGGGGGGTTTATATTTATATATATGCAGCCAATCAAACTACAGTAATAGCTACATACATTGATGAGGTTCCTTATCTTATAGTACAGCAGGCTAGTCCACCAGGTATAACTAGGGTGTAGACACCAAATTATCCTCTTTGAGGTAGCTTCCATATCACCCAGGTAACTGGTGCACAAACTCTTGCATCCTCGTCTTGACCTGTCAAAAGTGCGCTAGCTGTGAAGCCAGAATCCTATATATGACAAGCTATATCAGAGAAAACACTATACAGTACATGGAACATTAAAGACCTGGCTTAATTACCTTTAGTATGAGGCGATTTCGCGTTCTAACCGGCTAACCCTATATCCTGACATTAATGGCCATAAATGAATGATAAACGGGTTTCGGATAGACACTTAACTTGTATTTGTAGACCGCGTGTTGACAATGGTACACCTTTGGGTTCCATAACACTACGTCCAAGTAAATTTAACAGGAGCCGAATTTGCTCCCGTGTGAGCCTCTGGTCTCATAAACAACAATGGCTGCCCTCCTTCCCCACTGACGCCTGGCCTACTTTGTCCAGATTTCAGAAAGTGATAGAAGGGTCACATTTACTCTACTTTAATATTGATAATTAAGTTAATTTATATAAGATGTTTTTATGATGGTAAAGTCCAAAGACTAATGTATTTAAGAATAATTCCCACCATAATAGGTGGTGAATTATAATAGTATGTGGTGATGATATCCCGTTTTCTATAGACGGTAATTCCACTACAAGTTACGTTTTCTATGGGTAACTTGTTGGTAATACAGTTATTATCTGTATGATTATTAAATGGTGTCGGATTTTCCGACATAATTCCCCAGGGGGCTGCTCACGGGTCGAAGTCCTGTTTAGAACAGACGAACACCGATACTCCTCCTTCGAATTATTACATTAATTTGATGTTAGTAGTTAGTAATCACACATTTGTGCGTCTGTTCGTACAGGACGGATGTCCCGTACTAGAGTTGCAGGGGTTAGAAGTCTAATGCGATTTCATTTCCCTGTCAACTCTTGAAAGGCTAATATTCAAGCCTAATTACATATTATTTAACCCAGAAGACTGGAAGTGATCAAGTACTACAGTCAAGTATGATTCAGGGACTGCAGTGAGATCAGTGACATAGATATAACTTGAAGTTTCTTCAGGTAACTGGTCACTGATATATAAACACTGAGGCCCATGGAATACATCTTGATTAAATAATAAATGTATCAAATCAGTCATCAGATTTATTGGGGTTTAATTTAGTTAATTGATTCAGAAGACTGAATAGCTCATCAATAAAGTAAAGTATGGTTCTGAGACTGCAGTGGGTTCAGTGACATTGGTCGCAGTGACTTGTAGCTGTTTTAGGCTACTGTTCACTGATTTGCCACTGAGGCCTCATGAACTCATCTTCAGCTTTAAATGATGATACTAACATCAACCTCTGTTACTATAGTCAGCTGTAATCTCCTTAGTATAATGCTACTGGAGAAATATAATCAGCTGACAAATTTAGATTTCTACTGGTATTGTTTATCTGCAGGCATAGGTCTCCTCAGGCTTGATACTGGGCCTGAGAGTAATTTACCTCCTGCAGAGTTTAACATGGTTATACCCTGATATTTAGTAGGGCTACCGATGAATCGATGGCAATAGTCTGTCCCAACAAGGAGACCGAAGTCAGTGAGGTGATCAGACTTAATATTATCTGCCAATTTTATTCCTCTATTTCTCAGGAATTTGGCTGTTGCTCTCAGACCTTGAACTTGTAGGTCTACTGGTATTTTGTCCACCACAATGGCTTGTACTCGACAGACGTACCTGCCTAAGCGTACTGATGGTTGTACCACCTGGTAGACTTGAGGTCCTGCATCTGTTACAAACCCTGAGATGTTGAATGACATCTGGGCTACAGGCCTTAATTGTAGTTCTTCTGCCAACTTTTTGGTGATATATGTTCTCTGGGATCCTTGGTCAAACAACCCACGGGTATAGACCTTGGCCCTCTTATTCAGGATGGTAATTTGGGCAGTAGGCAAAGTCGTATTACCTTTAGACTTTGCCGATTGGACACTGTTTGTTTGTTGCACCTTGCAGTACTGTACTGTGGTGGGAATGCTATCTTCCACCTTGGGGTTTGGAGACGTTGTTTTGGTGTCTCTGCACAATGCTGCATGGTGCTGACCTTTGTTACACCTATTACAGGTGTGTAATTGGGTATCACAGTCCTTGATGTTATGTTTCCTGAGGCACCTCGTGCAATGTTGCAAATCTTTGAGTCGCTCAACACGGGCGTCACTATCAGGAAAATTAGAGCAGTGGTACATTGAATGTTTCTCATTGCAGAACAAACATGTTCCATAGCTTCCTGTACCCTTTGGTGTCATGTTCTTGGGTGACACAGTAACTATAGGCTTGGAGGGTCCCACTGCATATACGCCCACACTGCCACTGTTCCACTTTGGTGTTGAATTATATTGTCTAGATTGATTTGGAGTACCTTTGGTACTCTGTGGTTTACTATTATTGGTTTCTGAGGGTTTACTTGGTGGTTTTAATTTGTCATGTGTTCGTAATTGATGAACTATTGACTTTAAACCTTCAGATATTTCATTCATGGATAAGATGCTTTTATTGTAATGAGCACTCATTTGTCTCAATATGTCCCGAGGTATTTTCTCCTGGACAATTATTTTCAAGACCCACTCAGCCCCGTTTGTATCTGCTGTCAGGCTGAGGGCATTGATCAATGATTCTACCTCCAGCTTGAAGACTTGGAGTGAATCAGCTGAAGCCTCCGGTGGGGGTAAATGCAACAGCTCATGAACTAAATGTGATGTTCTTACTTCTGGATCAGCATAATTATCCTTGAGGAGTTTTACTGCCAGATCATAGCCGTCATTAGTTAATCTCAGATGGGATACTACTGTTTTAGCCTCACCTGATAATTGGCCTTGCAAATAAGAGAATTTACTACTCTTTGGTAAAGATTGTTTTGAGTCTACAAGGTCAACGAATTTGTTCCAAAATTCATCCCAATCTTCCTCATCTTTTCCTGAGAAAGTGGGTAAATTAATTGGAGGGAGTCGAGCTTCTGCTTGACTCGTATTAGATGCAACTGTTGTTGTTGCTGTTGCCTTGTTCTGGGCAATTAATTTGACATAAGGCTGTAACGTGGCCTGAGTTTGATCTTCATAATTCGCAAGATCAACCATAATGTCGTCTATTTCTGTTTCTGATAAATTGGTGTTGGCAAGTTCAGCCACATATGTTGCTATTTGACATTTGATTTGCTCAAATTTACCTGCAGCTGCTTGATAATAGCTTTCCAGGTCAGCATAATCAACTTGAGATTGTTGTGACAAATCTTCACATTTCTTGATCTGTCTTGTTAAGTGGCCTTTAAGACCTGCAAGGGTTCTTTTCATTCTCCCTGCATTATCCATACTGGCTAGTTGGTAAAGCCTTGTGGGGCTTGTACTTGGGCTGCTCATAATACTGAACAAGCACTAATGGTAGCCTAGGGTAAATTCTGCACTCATTAGGCAATAATCCTACCTCTACTGGAGGTTAGCACTTAAAATTAATACACATTATATATATATACAATCATACACACTAATGATTTGAGTGAAAAACCAGTGTCACTGGAAGTACCTTTAGGTTAGCTCTTCTATATCACCCTAGGATGGTAGAGACACTAATTAATCACTCAAAGGTGTAATGATCATAAGTAAATTATTATATATACAACTCAACTCGAGTTGATAAAAATTACACCCAAAATAGGGTCTGCACCATTCATTAATGGTGTTAGGTTGTTGAATATAGTACAACTGACTATGGTAATAATGGGACTAGGATGAGCAATAATAGTTCAACTAGTCAATGGTTAATATCCTACCCTGTTGTGGGTTGGCAATTAGTAAATATTATACTGTGATCACTAGTGCAATATATATTAAATAATTCTCTATTTGGAGAAATAATATACACAATTATTGATAATAGCCTCTTAATTAGCCTCTATGAAACTTCTAATATTATCAAGAAGTATTAAATATTATTAGTGACCTCGCGAAATAAACTCCACAAAATTCGTAGATAATCTCTCGCGAAATGTAACACCACGAAATCCGTGAACAATCTCGCGACACAGTCACTAATTGGCTGGCTTCAATATTAGCGCTGTCATTTCACGAAATAACACGCCACCAAATATCTGTGGGTGTGCATGAAACCGCTGATGAGGCTGAACTCTGTTGAGGGAGGCTCCTGAGCTCCCTCGAGGCTTCGCCGCTGTCTTTGACTGGCTGGCCTTGTTTAAATAACACTGCACTAGTATATTTAATGAATCCACTGGTTAACTGGCTCATCCGGTACTAAGATGACCAAATGTGGGTTCAAAGGATCAAATAATCCGTCATCCGGTTCGAAGATGACCAAATAATGTGGGAACCGACCTGTGAGATTTATATTTATTTAATTTATATGAATTTATATTTACGTTAATTTGTATACTTCGATAGCAATTTGTATAATGATAAGTGGACTGTATTTCTGCAATAATCTCATAATCTCACAAATCGATCCTCTACACATTAGGGGGGGTTTATATTTATATATATGCAGCCAATCAAACTACAGTAATAGCTACATACATTGATGAGGTTCCTTATCTTATAGTACAGCAGGCTAGTCCACCAGGTATAACTAGGGTGTAGACACCAAATTATCCTCTTTGAGGTAGCTTCCATATCACCCAGGTAACTGGTGCACAAACTCTTGCATCCTCGTCTTGACCTGTCAAAAGTGCGCTAGCTGTGAAGCCAGAATCCTATATATGACAAGCTATATCAGAGAAAACACTATACAGTACATGGAACATTAAAGACCTGGCTTAATTACCTTTAGTATGAGGCGATTTCGCGTTCTAACCGGCTAACCCTATATCCTGACATTAATGGCCATAAATGAATGATAAACGGGTTTCGGATAGACACTTAACTTGTATTTGTAGACCGCGTGTTGACAATGGTACACCTTTGGGTTCCATAACACTACGTCCAAGTAAATTTAACAGGAGCCGAATTTGCTCCCGTGTGAGCCTCTGGTCTCATAAACAACAATGGCTGCCCTCCTTCCCCACTGACGCCTGGCCTACTTTGTCCAGATTTCAGAAAGTGATAGAAGGGTCACATTTACTCTACTTTAATATTGATAATTAAGTTAATTTATATAAGATGTTTTTATGATGGTAAAGTCCAAAGACTAATGTATTTAAGAATAATTCCCACCATAATAGGTGGTGAATTATAATAGTATGTGGTGATGATATCCCGTTTTCTATAGACGGTAATTCCACTACAAGTTACGTTTTCTATGGGTAACTTGTTGGTAATACAGTTATTATCTGTATGATTATTAAATGGTGTCGGATTTTCCGACAACCACCACATCAACCACTACCACCCCAACCACCAGCATCACCACCACATCAACCACTACCACCACAACCACCAGCAACACCACCACATCAACCACTACCACCACAACCACCAGCAACACCACCACATCAACCACAACCGCCTCAACCACCAGCAACACCACCACATCAACCACAACCGCCTCAACCACCAGCAACACCACCACATCAACCACAACCGCCTCAACCACCAGCAACACCACCACATCAACCACTACCACCACAACCACCAGCAACACCACCACATCAACCACAACCACCACAACCACCAGCAACACCACCACATCAACCACAACCGCCTCAACCACCAGCAAGACCACCACATCAACCACTACCACCACAGCCACCAGCAACACCACCACATCAACCACAACCACCAAAAAAATGAAGAGAAAGTTGAAAAGGAAAAACGGCAAGACTTAGATATTTGGTATTGAAGCCAGTGAGGGGGGGGGTGAGGGGGGGGGTGAGGGGGGGGGTGAGGGGGGGGTGAGGGGGGGGTGAGGGGGGGGTGAGGGGGGGGTGAGGGGGGGGTGAGGGGGGGCCTGATATATAACTAGGGAGTGCCTGGCCCAAGAAAAGAATGCAGAAATTCAAATATTTGAGGAAGTTTTTTTTCCATCTTTCGTCTGGAAGAGAAGAAAGTTAGCGAAGCAGATATGTTGAGAGAAAGTAGTGGTGAAAGGCCGAGTTAAGATGTTGGTGTTTTCACGTGTCAGAGAGAGTGTGTGGGTGGAAAGTCAATGCATGATGTTACCAAGCAGTAAAATAGGTACCTGGGTGTTAGTCAGCTGTCACGGGCTGCTTCCTGGGGGTGGAGGCCTGGTCGAGGACCGGGCCGCGGGGACACTAAAAAGCCCCGAAATCATCTCAAGATAACCTCAAGATGATGCCATCGTTTTCATAGGTCATAGAGAGAGGAGAACAGCATGGGGTTAAAAAATATTGGTGCTCTCAGATATCAGTGAGCGAGTGGGGAGAGGCCAGGCAAGATGCTGGTTGTACAGGTCAGGATAAGCTGGGTGCACCCGCCAAACACACACCGAAACTACGACGTTGGTACAACGTTCGAACAAGTTTTAACACCTCCTAACCAGTTATAACAACCAATATAGCAAGTTGTAACAACGTTCTAATACGTCATAAACACGTTAAGCCAAGATGTAACAACTTTATTACAAGTTGTAACAAGCGGAAAATGGAGACAGTTTCGGTTTGTGTTTGCAGGGTGGGACCTACCTTGAGGTTACCTTGAGGTGCTTCCGGGGCTTAGCGTCCCCGCGGCCCGGTCGTCGACCAGGCCTCCTGGTTGCTGGACTGATCAACCAGGCTGTTGGACGCGGCTGCTCGCAGCCTGACGTATGAGTCACAGCAAGGGGACGAGGCAAGATCGCTGCAGAAAGAATGCAATGAAAAGTAAGACACTTGTCCTACATTTCATCGCATCACTTGTCAGTTATTCGCTTATCATCACATGTCCTTTGTTGATGGTTTGAGAGTGGGAGATAAGAGGGTGCTCTGAGTGGCGTGTTGAGATTGCTTGAGCTCTGAGGCGAAGGGTGACGATCAGGAGGTCGCGGAAGGCGCCGTTCAAGTTCAAGTTCAAGTATGGTTATTGAGATAAGCAATAAATACATCTCAAAGGGATAGAGTAGCTTAGGCTATTTCTACCCCCTGACACCCGACTTGATAATGATCCAGGACGGACCCAAACGGTCTCGCTTCATGCAGGTCGGTGTTCAATCCCCGACCGTCCAAGTGGTTGGGCACCATTCCTACCCCCACGTCCCATCCCAAATCCTTGTCCTGACCCCTTCCACGTGCTATATAGTCGTAATGTCTTGCCGCGTTTTCCCTTCATCTTCAAGTGTGTGTGTGGTTGGGTCATTAGGGTTCCTGGTTCTCTCGGAGGGTAGGAAGAGCGGCAGTTATCACGAGTTGATTGTCTTTCCACGATGGATCAGTGATGCTAATCCGTCACAACCTGACTAATACCACCTCATAACAGCTGCATGTAATCAGGAAAATACTCCAAGAGACAGTGTCAGGAGGAACATGCAAGAATGACAATACCAGGGCAACAATTTCACTCCCCCCCCCCCTAAAAAAAAATACTTTCAAGTTGTCCCTCCTTCTCTCGCTCTCCTGTAAAACAAAATAACATCAGATATCACTCCCTCTCTCTTCACCTCCATTCTCTTAACAAAAATCTAAAACACTAGAGGAGGGGCTAATCTCCATCAATCAGGGTGGACTATTGCCCTCACTTATCCAAAGTCGAAGTTGGAGAGAGATGAGACAAAAATCACCTAGACTCTGATTGACTTTGGCATCAGCCGCGTTCGGATCACCGCCTCTGGCTTGACATTCAGCTAAAGGGGGGGGGGAGGGGATAAAGTTCTTGTTTCCTATCAGGCTTGTTGCAACGCTTCTCACCTCCTGGGATAAGGCAATCAGCAATTAATTAACTGTTGTGACTTGTGACATCTTAGTGTTCTGTTGTATCGGCGTCTGAGTCTTCGAATGCGATCTGAACCCCTCCACCACCAGTTCGAACTCTTGTGTGCGTGAAGAGAGTGTGTGTGCTTTCCAATTACTCTTTTTCTCTCTGCATCACCTCTCTCTCACTCTCTCTCTCTCTCACCCTTCCCACCCCCCTTACTCCTCTCCCCAGCAATAATTCCACCTCCCCCCCCTTATCCCTTATTCTCCTTCACTGCGTCTTCCCCCCCCTCCCCCCTCTCCCCACTCACCCGGAAGACAAGTGAGAGACGGCACAGGTAACCCGACCGGCCCTCTTCACGACCCTCGCTCTCACTCCCAGGAATCAGGCGGTCAGCACTTGAGTCAGCAGACGAGGGGAGGCAGGAAAGATGATGAGGTAGGATAAGGATAACGACCAGGGAACCAACAGAGAGAGAGAGAGAGAGAGAGAGAGAGAGAGAGAGAGAGAGAGAGAGAGAGAGAGAGAGAGAGAGAGAGAGAGAGAGAGAGAGAGAGAGAGAGAGAGAGAACGAGTCTTGTTGAGTCAATATTAGATCTTCATTATGTTCATCCTTGCCACTCACAACGCAGAACAAACTATAAAAAACAAAAGAGGAGGAAAAAAGATAACGCAAAAATTCAACCGGTTCTGGATTTTTTTTTTATAAAAGCAAGGAAAAAATACGATTTTTCTCTTTCAGAAAGAAACAGGAGAAAGAGATACAAAACAGTCAGACTGACAGACAGAGTATCTCAGACTGGCCAACTGATACAGACTGGAGACCTGTATCAGACTGTACAGATTAGCCAAAATGAGACTAACATACAAATACACAAAATTAACACCCTGATAACTACAAGAAAAAAAAAAACACGAAAAGGGATTAAGATGAACCAGTTCAAAATAAATAAGAAAGGCGAATCACACAATTAAAGAGACGAAAATAAACGAACAGAAAAATGAAACAAGTGAAACAAGAGAGAAGAGCACCCCCCCCCTCCTCCCTCCTTCCCCATCTGTGGTGCACAACCTGTTCCACCAGGGAGCTGTCAATACCTCCTCAATACAACCGGCAAATATTACCTGTCTGATAGACAGAGAGAGGACGGGTGGCCCCCTAGTGGCGCTCTCCTCCCATTTACGTAAATAGCGGTAAAACAGCCTCTCCTGTAAATAATTAATGTCCCCTCTTTTATATATATATAAATTAAAGTTCATTGAGAGGGGCGGCGGCTCGACGGAGTGGAGGAGAACCATCTATACAACAGCACATACTGGGGGAGGTGAGCTATGTATACTATAGATGTATAGACAAAGCAGATTATGCATACTATATAGATGTACCAAGAAAGTGAACTATGTATTATAACTGTAACAGAGAGGGGGAAATACACACACACACACACACACACACACACACACACACACACACACACACACACACACACACACACACACACATATATATATATATATATATATATATATATATATATATATATATATATATATATATATATATATATATATTACTGAATTTACTATGATGATGAATATATATATAATGTACTGAAAACCTGAATAATGAATATGAATGTAACGTTGACCTAAAATATGAATTCCACATAAGTTTCAGAAAGCTGATTCCTATTTATATACATATATATATATATATATATATATATATATATATATATATATATATATATATATATATACACTATCAATTTAGCTGAGTGATGAAATATGTGCTCAATATGATGCAGGATTTGAATTGATTAATAAATAAATTCCTGGTGGAGTAATCACTAGCACAATGAGCCGAGTAAATGACAACATCAGTGTGAGTGTACCTGGGTGACCTCTGCTGGGCGTGGGGTCACCCAGGTACAGGTACAGGTCATCGGGATACGACGGGGTCGACATGGAAAGAAATCGGTCAAGGATAATTAAAAGATGTCCATTGGGAGAACACTGAGGCTATGTTGATATCCATACATCTGAAGAAAATATGTTGACCAGACCACACACACTAGAAATTGAAGGGACGACGACGTTTCAATCGACTTGAGAATGGTCCAGGACGGACCGAAACGTCGTCGTCCCTTCAACTTCTAGTGTGTGGTCTGGTCAACATACTTCAGCCACGTTATTGTGACTCATCGCCTGCATCTGAAGAAAAGTCGACGTTTCTGTCCGTCCTGGACAGAAACGAGTCCAGGACGGATCGAAACGTTCGACTTTTCTTTATTTCTAGATGTATGGGTTGGATATCCACTCGACAGACACGTTATTGTGACGAATCGACTGGACTGAGGTTATGGAGTGGGATCGAACTATGCGTTCCTGGCCAACCTTTAGACATTTCACGAAAACCAGCAGCACTGTGACTCAGATACAAAGCCACAGTCACACTTGACCGCTGCCCGAGACTCAAGGTGGAGTAGTGCTCCTTGAGCGTTACCAAGAGGAATACCTCGAACATTTCCTCCCCCCGTCTCTTCCTGCTATCATCTGGCCACGTCCCCTTAGCCCGTCGTCTTGAGTTGCCACTCAGTTCAAAATCCATCCTTCTAGGAACTTCTAATCCATAGGTTAGAAGTTCCTGAACTCCTAGGAACATCTAACCTAACCAGACACACACGTGAACCCAAGAAACTCGCTTAAGCTGTATCAAGTCGACGCATAGAAAACGTCGAAGTTTGTGTGCCTGCAACAGAAAGACGTGTTTTAATATTGTTTTACATTTGTAAAAAACATTTTTACATTTGTTTTACGTATGTAAAACACGTTTTACATACGTGTTTACATTTGTAAAGTTAGTTACCATAATGTACGACTGGTCGGCTATGGTCGGTCCGGGGGCACTATACGCGTCTGAAACACTCTCAACCTATCTCTGTTTCACACTCTGTTTCAACGTTTAAAACCAATAAGGCTCCCAATTTATGAATTTGTGCTCTGTTAAAGCCATTAGGCTAACCAGGCTCCAGTTACTGCAAAGCTTGCTGATGCAAATATCAATATCAGTGATTGGGATATTGGTCAATAACGACTCAGTATTAAACCATGCCATTACACAATTAGTTGGGGTCCGTGATACAAATTCCCCTGTCGCAAGTGAGCCAATCTTTTATAGTGTGACAATTACTGTTAATAGCTACTGCTAAAATTGCAACTATAAGCTTTGACAAGAATTAATTGAATGCATAGGCTGGGCAACTTTCCCTATGTAGGCCTATCTATAGCACCCTGCACCTCACTCTCAGCCTACATTTAGGACCCAATTGTCTAAAAATACAAATTGCGGCCAAATAACTTGTCTTTTGAACATAACACTCATTTTAAGTTATAAATATTAAAAAAAACATATGTTTTCGCAATTAGTTCATAAAAAACACCTCCATTTTGTAGGGAATACAAAATATATGATACATGCTTCTTCACAGCGAAGAATATACTTATACAATGGGTACCGATACAACACTTGTATTTGTATACTATACAACACTTGTATTTGTAAAAAAAAAACCACTTGTATTGTAAAATACAACACTTGTATTTTTATACTAATATAAAAAGCATATTATATTATTGCTACATGGAGTCAATATCCTAGTATAAAGAGTCTGAGAGCTTCTGAGAGCTTCTGAGAGCTTCTAAGAGCTTCTGAGAGCTTCTAAGAGCTTCTGAGAGCTTCTAAGAGCTTCTGAGAGCTTCTAAGAGCTTCTGAGAGCTTCTAAGAGTTTCTGAGAGCTTCTAAGAGCTTCTGAGAGCTTCTCAAATCATCACATGTTTTGTGTATTTAATTCATAAATTATGAGTTTGTTTTTGTGTATGCAATTGGAGCTGTGAGAGGGAGTGGGGGAGAGAGAGGTAGAAGTGAGAAGGGGAAGAGAAGACGTGGATAAGAGGGGGGAAAGGAAGGGTGTGTGGTGTGAGAACGGGAAGAACAGAATGGGGGGAGAGAAATGTACGAGGAAAGGACAGCAGGGGAAGAGGGGAGAGAGAGAGAGAGAGAGAGAGAGAGAGAGAGAGAGAGAGAGAGAGAGAGAGAGAGAGAGAGAGAGAGAGAGAGAGAGAGAGAGAGAGAGAGAGAGAGTGAGAGAGAGAGAGAGAGAGAGAGAGAGAGAGTGAGTGAGAGAGAGAGAGAGTGAGAGAGAGAGAGAGAGAGAGTGAGAGAGAGAGAGAGAGAGAGAGAGAGAGAGAGAGAGAGAGAGAGAGAGAGAGAGAGAGAGAGAGAGAGAGAGAGAGAGAGAGAGAGAGAGAGAGAGAGAGTGAGTGAGAGAGTCTCTCTCTCTCTCTCTCTCTCTCTTCCCAGATAACCTGCGATAAACGTGGAGAACAGAGCAGGTAATAAGAGTTTTAATAGAGAGGGAAGATCGTCTTGAGGGTTGAGCTTGCTGGGGCAACACGAATTGACTCCACGAGAATAGTTGACTGAACGGAAAGATGACTGGAAGATAAGATTGATGGACGCAGATTGCTATACATACAGACACACAAATCCACATAACTCAACATGTAAAGTAGATAAACAGATATAACACATACAAAAATTTACATAAATAAAAAACTAAACTATTAACTACAAACAGCAAATCAAGATAAACATACAAGAATAAACATACATGTTACTAAATAAAATAAACATACAAGTTACCGAAACAAACACAAACATTGGACAAATTAAAAGAGACAGACAAGTAAAACAGGTAACAAATACCTTAGCCCAAGGAAAATATGAGGATGATAACATTTCAAAACACGTCAGGAGCAAAGGAAACACGCTACCACATATTAATGCGAGTACAGTCACTCCAGTACACACGCCTGAGGGAAGCAGGTGCCTCTCAAAGACACTAGATGTCTCAGGGAGTCGCTGGGAGCTTCTGAGAATTTATTTAAGACGCTGGGAGCTTCTAGGAATCGCTGGGAGGGCCTAAGAGACGATGGGAGAGTCTAAGAGCAGTTGGGCGCTTTTAGAAGTTGCTGGAAGCACCTAAGAGTCACCGTGAGCTCTTAGGGGGGGACGCTGGGAGCCACTGGAAGCTCCTAGGAATCACTGGTAGCTTCTAGAAACAGTGGGATGTTCTAGTAACCGTCGGGAACTTTCATGAACCACTGTGAACCTCTAGGAACATCAGGGAAATACTGCTGGAAGATTCTGTGAGCAGCAGTGAAATTCTGGAAACGTTGGGAGCTTCCAGAAGCCACTGGGAGGCGAAGGAATCCACAGAGAATCGACAGGATTCCAACCCAAACCAGATGTTTGTTTCGTCGCAGTTGATGGGATGTCGAGTGTCACGATCTTGGACTTCGCATGTCAGGAGCTTAGAAGTCGAGTTTGACGAGAGCTAGTGTGGACTAGGCCTAGGAGGCTAAGCTTAGTAGCACAATAAGAACCTATCCCTGAGCTGACCTGAAAATGGCGTCACTCAAGTCCGACAACGGTGTCACCCAAAGTCCGACAACGGTGTCACCCAAAGTCCGACAACGGTGTCACCCAGGTCGTCCAGTTCGTCTGGAAGACCTGGGTTCGTCTTGGTATGATCCTAAGACCTGGCCCTGTGGTAGAGGACCAGGTCTAACTACCCCGTTTCGCTAGGACCTCATGGGAAGACCCTAGTCATTCCTGGTCCCTGCGGAAGAGGACCACGTAGGTCCTAGCGTAACGTACCCCGTTACGCTAGGACCTCTTGGGAAGACCCTAGTCAGACCTGGTCCCTGTGGAAGAAGTGGTTGCTATTCCCGCTTTTCTAAGAGCTGAGGAAGGGGGAGATCTGGCAGCGATGAGTGGGGGGGTTAAGGATGGAAAAAGATTTACAGCCAATAGTGCCGTCTGCCTCAAGGAGGAGCCGAGGTGTGGGAGAAGTGGAGGAGGAGGAGGAAGAGGAGGAACAGGACAGGGACAATAATTTGTAACTGAAGTTGTAGGTGTAATAGCTAGAAGAAGGACGACAAGGAGGAGGGAGAAAGATAAGGAGGAAAGGAAGATGAAAATGGAAGAAACGAGGGGGAAAAGAGTGGTAAGTGAAAATGTGAGGAGAAGGAGAGATAGGCAGACACAATAGAGAGGCGTTGAGACAAGACGAAAAATAGGCGGAGAGGAAAGTAGTAGAAGTAGTACACGAGGACATAAGCAGGTGGATAAAGAAGGAAGGAAGATAGCACAGGATAAAGGACGGGGGGGGGGGGGAGAGGGGGAGTCGGATATTGATAGATAATGTTGAATAAAGTCTACCTTCAGCACCAACGGATGACAATATCATACAGCATAAACATATTATTCATTTATTTTCATTTGTTTTGTTGTAAACTCAAGTTTTGGAAGTTTCAATATGGTTATCTTTATGTTATCTCACCTGAGACACCTGCTTGTGTTACCTCACCTGAGACACCTGCTTGTGGTACCTCACCTGAGACACCTGCTTGTGGTACCTCACCTGAGACACCTTTTTGTGGTACCTCACCTGAGACACCTGCTTGTGGTACCTCACCTGAGACATCTGCTTGTGGTACCTCACCTGAGACACCTGCTTGTGGTACCTCACCTGAGACACCTGCTTGTGGTACCTCACCTGAGACACCTGCTTGTGGTACCTCACCTGAGACACCTGCTTGTGGTACCTCACCTGAGACACCTGTTTGTGTTACCTCACCTGAGACACCTGCTTGTGTTACCTCACCTGAGACACCTGCTTGTGTTACCTCACCTGAGACACCTGTTTGTGTTACCTCACCTGAGACACCTGCTTGTGTTACCTCACCTGAGACACCTGTTTGTGTTACCTCACCTGAGACACCTGCTTGTGGTACCTCACCTGAGACATCTGCTTGTGGTACCTCACCTGAGACACCTGCTTGTGTTACCTCACCTGAGACACCTTTTTGTGGTACCTCACCTGAGACACCTGCTTGTGGTACCTCACCTGAGACATCTGCTTGTGGTACCTCACCTGAGACACCTGCTTGTGGTACCTCACCTGAGACACCTGCTTGTGGTACCTCACCTGAGACACCTGCTTGTGTTACCTCACCTGAGACACCTGCTTGTGGTACCTCACCTGAGACATCTGCTTGTGGTACCTCACCTGAGACACCTGCTTGTGGTACCTCACCTGAGACACCTGCTTGTGTTACCTCACCTGAGACACCTGCTTGTGGTACCTCACCTGAGACATCTGCTTGTGGTACCTCACCTGAGACACCTGCTTGTGGTACCTCACCTGAGACACCTGCTTGTGGTACCTCACCTGAGACACCTGCTTGTGTTACCTCACCTGAGACACCTGCTTGTGGTACCTCACCTGAGACATCTGCTTGTGGTACCTCACCTGAGACACCTGCTTGTGGTACCTCACCTGAGACATCTGCTTGTGGTACCTCACCTGAGACACCTGCTTGTGGTACCTCACCTGAGACACCTGCTTGTGGTACCTCACCTGAGACACCTGCTTGTGGTACCTCACCTGAGACACCTGCTTGTGGTACCTCACCTGAGACACACATGCTTGTGGTACCTCACCTGAGACACCTGCTTGTGGTACCTCACCTGAGACACCTGCTTGTGGTACCTCACCTGAGACACCTGTTTGTGGTACCTCACCTGAGACACCTGCTTGTGGTACCTCACCTGAGACATCTGCTTGTGGTACCTCACCTGAGACACCTGCTTGTGGTACCTCACCTGAGACACCTGCTTGTGTTACCTCACCTGAGACACCTGCTTGTGGTACCTCACCTGAGACATCTGCTTGTGGTACCTCACCTGAGACACCTGCTTGTGGTACCTCACCTGAGACATCTGCTTGTGGTACCTCACCTGAGACACCTGCTTGTGGTACCTCACCTGAGACACCTGCTTGTGGTACCTCACCTGAGACACCTGCTTGTGGTACCTCACCTGAGACACCTGCTTGTGGTACCTCACCTGAGACACACATGCTTGTGGTACCTCACCTGAGACACCTGCTTGTGGTACCTCACCTGAGACACCTGCTTGTGGTACCTCACCTGAGACACCTGTTTGTGGTACCTCACCTGAGACACCTGCTTGTGGTACCTCACCTGAGACATCTGCTTGTGGTACCTCACCTGAGACACCTGCTTGTGGTACCTCACCTGAGACACCTGCTTGTGTTACCTCACCTGAGACACCTGCTTGTGGTACCTCACCTGAGACACCTGCTTGTGGTACCCCACCTGAGACACCTGCTTGTGGTACCTCACCTGAGACACCTGTTTGTGTTACCTCACCTGAGACACACATGCTTGTGGTACCTCACCTGAGACACCTGCTTGTGTTACCTCACCTGAGACACCTGCTTGTGGTACCTCACCTGAGACACCTGCTTGTGGTACCTCACCTGAGACACCTGCTTGTGGTACCTCACCTGAGACACCTGCTTGTGGTACCTCACCTGAGACACATGCTTGTGATACCTCACCTGAGACACCTGCTTGTGGTACCTCACCTGAGACACCTGCTTGTGGTACCTCACCTGAGACACCTGCTTGTGGTACCTCACCTGAGACACATGCTTGTGGTACCTCACCTGAGACACACATGCTTGTGGTACCTCACCTGAGACACCTGCTTGTGGTACCTCACCTGTTACATCTTGAGGTTATCGTGAGATGATTTCGAGGCTTTAGTGTCCCCGCGGCCCGGTCCTCGACCAGGCCTCCACCCCCAGGAAGCAGCCCGTGACAGCTGACTAACACCCAGGTACCTATTTTACTGCTAGGTAACATCACACAAGAAACAAACCAACTACCATGTGTTCTACCCAGTAACGCCGCAGTAAACAGACTCACCTATACAGACGAGCCTCACCTGTGTTACCTGACACGACGTTACTTCAAACTGCCAAACAAACACTCTTACGTTACCTGAAAACGAAACAAATAGGAGTTAGTGAGAGCAACTTTCCCTATCATTACCAAAATATAACCATAATAATTATAGTATTATGATAATATTAATAACATTATAGATGATAATTACCACAATAAAAACAATTAGCACAAAGTAATTAACATCGGCAAAACATGTTCAAAAAGCTTTAAACAACAGTATATTCACAGAGTTCCAAACGAGGCTGTTCATTTAACGGGAAGATTTAGGAGTGCGCGCACACACACACACTATCAATTAGGAACTGGAATGATAATGATTTGTTCCTCGTTGTTTTCAAGCGCCATCTTCACTATCATTACTGCAATAACTGCCACCCGCATCATCAAGAGCATGGCTTCTCTTGCGTAGATGTCGGCCATTGGCTGATCTGTTCCTTTACACTGTCCCCTTCCTTCCCTTCCCTTTACTTTCCCTCCCCTAGTGACACTCACCAATCCCCTTCCCAGTCGTCTTCTACCCCTCCAGGGATAGAAGATGTGGGAGAGAAAACCCAAAATAGAAAGGAATGGAAAGGAATGAATCTCTCTCTCTCTCTCTCATATATATGAGAGAGAGAGAGAGAGAGAGAGAGAGAGAGAGAGAGAGAGAGAGAGAGAGAGAGAGAGAGAGAGAGAGAGAGAGAGAGAGAGAGAGAGAGAGAGAGAGACAGAGAGAGAGAGAAGGAGCTTTAGAGAGGAAGATCAAGATGGGAGTCAGGTGGGGCTCATCTGAATATAAGAACATAAGAATAAAGGTAACTGCAGAAAGCCTATTGGCCCATGCGAGACAGCTCCCATGTATAACCACCCAAAACACGACAGCCTACCATTTTTTCCCCTCGCTGACACAATTGTCAGCAAAGTGTTTACATTGACTTCAGTTTTCACGAGAATTATCACTAAATTTTGTAAAAAAATTAACATTAATCTTTAAAAGATTTTACTATCATTTATTGATAAGATAAAATTACTTTTTTTACAACTCTCTATATATATGTATAAAACAAAATAAACGTCTCAAAACATTGAGACGTTTATTTTGTTTAGTGTCAGAGTAGTAGACAAATGGAATGCATTAGACAGTGATGTGGCAGAGGCTGACTCCATACACAGCTTCAAGTGTAGATATGATAGAGCCCAGTAGGCTCAGGAACCGGCACACCAGTTGATTGACAGTTGAGAGGCGGGACCAAAGAGCCAGAGCTCAACCCCCGCAAGCACAATTAGGTAAATTAGGTAAGTACACACACACACACTTCCCTCTGAGTCCGTGCATGGTACAAGCACATTCTACCGCTGACAAATCTCGTGTCCACTTGGGTTTACAAAAATGGAGCTCCCAAAAAGAAAGTTTAAGTGCGTCCAGCTCTTGACTCGTCACGTGAGACGACTCGGAGTGTCGGCTTCTTACCTAAAAGAATATATACATACATACATATATATATATATATATATATATATATATATATATATATATATATATATATATATTAAGGTTCATATGCAGCCACCGTTTATAAAGGGTTACATAGCGTGTGTGACAAGAGATACCCCACAGAGCAGTGGATCAGAGATTAACCACAGTACCCCACATAGCTCCAGACCTACCTCACTACCCCACATAGCCCCAGATCTACCACAGCACCCCACATAGCCCCAGACCTACCATAATACCCCACATAGCCCCAGACCTACCACAGTACCCCACATATCCCCAGATCTACCACAATACCCCACATAGCCCCAGATCCACCACAATACCCCACATAGCCCCAGACCTACCACACTACCCCACATAACCCCAGACCTACCACAATACCACCACATAGCCCCAGATCTACCACAGTACCCTACATAGCTCCAGACCTACCACAGTACCCCACATAGCCCCAGATCTACCACAGTACCCCACATAGCCCCAGACCTACCACAGTACCCCACATAGCCCCAGATCTACCACAGTACCCAACAGAAACACGGTGGATCAAAGGAAGAAAATAGCGGTCATGGCGTTCACTAGCAAGCATCCCTGGAATTTTAATACTGGTGTCCAATTCTTCAGACGACTCGACCGCCCGGCCACACAAATACCCAGTTCGTCCGAATTTTCTCCTTCCCAATAATCCACCCAATAAACCTCCCCTTTCCATTCCCCTGCCAGAGTCAACTTGTGCTTTCGCTCAAGCATTCACATTCTCATATATGTGCGCAGTGATGGGCCTATAAGAACTCTTATTACTGTGGTGGACATATATGTATATAGGGGTACCATGGGAGCCGGTCGGCCGAGCGGGCAGCACGCTGGACTTGTGATCCTGTGGTCCTGGGTTCGATCCCAGGCGCCGGCGAGAAACAATGGGCAGAGTTTCTTTCACCCTATGCCCCTGTTACCTAGCAGTAAAATAGGTACCTGGATGTTAGTCAGCTGTCACGGGCTGCTTCCTGGGGGTGGAGGCCTGGTCGAGGACCGGGCCGCGGGGACACTAAAGCCCCGAAATCATCTCAAGATAACCTCAAGATCTCAAGATAACCTTGTCCCAAATCCTTAGAGATTCTTTATCCTTCACCTACCCTATATATCCATCTATTGCCTCTCTTCCCTTATCCTTCCACTGCCTTTCTTCCATTTTAATTCAACTGATCATATTTTCCAATCCCTTTCTGCTTTTCTCTCTTATCTTTCCTATCTCATTTGTCTTTCCGCTTGTCATTTCCCCTTTTTGATATCACTATCTTTCCCCTAATTCTTCTTTGTGCTCTTGCTCTTCATCTTCCATCCGCTCCCTCTTTTATCCTCCCATTCTTGGCCTCTATCCGTTATCTCCTCCTATCCTTCCTTTGGATCGGTTCTAAGACTCTCCCCCTATCCTTCCCTCCACCCATCCTCTACCTATCTCATTCCCTCCCTTTCTTCCTGTTTTCCCGACATTCATGTCGTTGTCTATTAAGCAAACATCAATTCTCCTCTCTTTCCCTTTCGCTCCCTCCTCCTCCCTTTTTCCTCACCTCTCCCTTTTCCCTCACCTCTCACCCCTCTCACACACCCTCCCACCAGCCAGCCTCTCCCTCCACTCTGATCAAACGGACGGAAATAACGGGTCAATATCCGTTTCAAGTTATTAATTGCTTCGCATTTTTTACCTGTTCTGAGTTCCTGTCTTGCCAACCAGAATAGTTTTTTTTAGATCAATATCTGCAATATATATGATAGTCGGAAGCGTATAGCAGTTTAGGGTATAAATAACTATGGTGTGATTTTGGAGTAATGCGGTGGGATCAGTCTCGCGTCTCTGGTTACCCCAGATATATATATAGTGTACCTATATATAGGCTCGGTGTACCGTATATCATTTCTCCTTTAAAGAGAATACCGAAACAAAAATAGGCAACCCACGATAGGTTTTGCTAAAATATATATACGTATATATATTATTTATAGCTATGTGTTACGCGTCTGGAAACATGGATGAAAAGGTTGGCAGATGAATGGATGAAGATTGATTGGTGGACGGGGATGATAGCGATACATATTGGTGGAAAATGTTGATTGAAGGTTTGAGGGAAGGATTATGGGCGGATAGAGAGTGGATGATGATAGAGGAATTGACGGAAGAACTCGCGACAGATAAATGGAAGAGGGTTAGATGGATTACATGAACGGTGATGGATGAAAGCAAGAGAGAGAGAGAGAGAGAGAGAGAGAGAGAGAGAGAGAGAGAGAGAGAGAGAGAGAGAGAGAGAGAGAGAGAGAGAGAGAGAGAGAGAGAGAGAGAGAGAGAGAGAGAGAGAGAGAGAGAGAGAGAGAGAGAGAACTGTCAGAAAGAGACAGATAAAGACACATGTTGCTGAAGCTTTGACAAAGGAACAACACAAGAGGAACTTTTCTGGATACGAACACACAAAGTTCCCGTCCTCCTCTAAGTTCGACATTACACAGGACCAGGGCGGTGTAACTAGGACCAGGGCGGTGTAACTAGGACCAGGGCGGTGTAACTAGGACCAGGGTGGTGTAACTAGGACCAGGGCGGTGTAACTAGGACCAGGGCGGTGTAACTAGGACCAGGGTGGTGTAACTAGGACCAGGGCGGTGTAACTAGGACCAGGGCGGTGTAACTAGGACCAGGGTGGTGTAACTAGGACCAGGGTGGTGTAACTAGGACCAGGGTGGTGTAACTAGGACCAGGGCGGTGTAACTAGGACCAGGGCGGTGTAACTAGGACCAGGGTGGTGTAACTAGGACCAAAGCGGTGTAACTAGGACCAGAGCGGTGTAACTAGGACCAGGGCGGTGTAACTAGGACCAGGGTGGTGTAACTAGGACCAGGGCGATGTAACTAGGACCAGGGCGGTGTAACTAGGACCAGGGCGGTGTAACTAGGACCAGGGTGGTGTAACTAGGACCAGGGTGGTGTAACTAGGACCAGGGCGGTGTAACTAGGACCAGGGTGGTGTAACTAGGACCAGGGCGGTGTAACTAGGACCAGGGTGGTGTAACTAGGACCAGGGTAGTGTAACTAGGACCAGGGTGGTGTAACTAGGACCAGGGCGGTGTAACTAGAACCAGGGCGGTGTAACTAGGACCAGGGCGGTGTAACTAGGACCAGGACGGTGTAACTAGGACCAGGGTGGTGTAACTAGGACCAGGGTGGTGTAAGTAGGACCAGGGCGGTGTAACTAGGACCAGGGCGGTGTAACTAGGACCAGGGTGGTGTAACTAGGACCAAAGCGGTGTAACTAGGACCAGAGCGGTGTAACTAGGACCAGGGCGGTGTAACTAGGACCAGGGTGGTGTAACTAGGACCAGGGCGATGTAACTAGGACCAGGGCGGTGTAACTAGGACCAGGACGGTGTAACTAGGACCAGGGTGGTGTAACTAAGACCAGGGCGGTGTAACTATAGGACCAGGGTGGTGTAACTAGGACGGTGTAACTAGGACCAGGGCGGTGTAACTAGGACCAGGGCGGTGTAACTAGGACCAGGGCGGTGTAACTAGGACCAGGGTGGTGTAACTAGGACCAGGGTGGTGTAACTAGGACCAGGGCGGTGTAACTAGGACCAGGACGGTGTAACTAGGACCAGGGTAGTGTAACTAGGACCAGGGTGGTGTAACTAGGACCAGGGTGGTGTAACTAGGACCAGGGCGGTGTAACTAGGACCAGGACGGTGTAACTAGGACCAGGGTAGTGTAACTAGGACTAGGGTGGTGTAACTAGGACCAGGGTGATGTAACTAGGACCAGGGCGGTGTAACTAGGACCAGGACGGTGTAACTAGGACCAGGGCGGTGTAACTAGGACCAGGGCGGTGTAACTAGGACTAGGACGGTGTAACTAGGACCAGGGCGGTGTAACTAGGACCAGGGCGGTGTAACTAGGACCAGGGCGGTGTAACTAGGACCAGGGTGGTGTAACTAGGACCAGGGTGGTGTAACTAGGACCAGGGCGGTGTAACTAGGACCAGGGCGGTGTAAGTAGGACCAGGGCGGTGTAACTAGGACCAGGGCGGTGTAATAGTAGGACCAGGGCGGTGTAAGTAGGACCAGGGCGGTGTAAGTAGGACCAGGGCGGTGTAACTAGGACCAGGGCGGTGTAACTAGGACTAGAGCGGTCGTCCACCTGGACCTGTCCTCCAACAAAGAACGTCGCTTTTAGATCGTATGCGTTGCCTATAAGGCCTAAAAATGTTCGTATTAGAAAATGGAAGCGCCTGGCGGAAGTGACGTACTGGACCCGTTTTCTGTTTTGGGTCCTCTGATAGGTTAGGAGGAGGAAACATTAAATTGGTCGTTTTTTCGACATTTGGGGAATCTTTGGAGGACAGACTGCATCACCAGTCCATATTCCACGTCCACTAACAACCCTTCACGTCAGCGGAGAGACCTAATCAATCATTCAAAGTTGGTGAGAGGAGTCATCCACCGCCGAAACAAAAAAATAATATTCCCCCACTGCACAATACAAAAAAAATTAATACTAGAACTGTGTTAACTGAATGTACCGTCAATGTCCATTAATCAACGAATGGGTAGGTAGTGAGGCGCCAGGGTTTGTGTTAGTTAAACTGCCCCATTCAATATTTTAGATATTTAGGGAATTTCGAACGATATAGTATTTTGGTTTTTATTTACAATTTCGTATACAGTAAATTCGATTCGGTAAGTATATATATATATATATATATATATATATATATATATATATATATATATATATATATATATATATATATGTCGTACCTAGTAGCCAGAACGCTCTTCTCAGCCTAGTATGCAAGGCCCGATTTGCCTAATAAGCCAAGTTTTCATGAAATAATTGTTTTTCGACTACCTAACCTACCTAACCTAACCTAACCTAACCTTTTCGGCTACCTAACCGAACCTAACCTATAGAGATAGGTTAGGTTAGGTTAGGTAGGGTTGGTTAGGTTCGGTCATATATCTACGTTAATATTAATTCCAATAACAAAAAATTGACCTCATACATGAAATGGGTAGCTTTATCATTTCATAAGAAAAAAATTAGAGAAAATATATTAATTCAGGAAAACTTGGCTTATTAGGCAAATCGGGCCTTGCATAGTAGGCTGAGAAGTGCGTTCTGGCTACTAGGTACGACATATATATATATATATATATATATATATATATATATATATATATATATATATATATATATATATATATATATATATATATATATATATATATATATTCTGTATATTACTTTTCTGTGGGGATGGTCGACTCGTCACTGGCTGACGACCTAATCACTCTCCCCAATTCCAATATGGCGATGTAATCCCTCTCGCGGGTCCCAATCTATCAGTTCAGTAAATCCTAAAACGGCGGTGTAATCCTTCCCCGAAGGCTCATCCTAGCGATGTAATCCTTATCATAAAACTCACTTTAACAATTAAATCCTTTCTGGAATATTTAATTAATGATGTAATCCCCTCCCAGGATCCCAATCAAACGATGCAATCCCTATTCTGAATCCCAATCTAAGGATATAAATGCATATCCTGAATCCTAATGAAACGAGGTAATCCCAAACCTGGATATTAATCAAATGAAGCAATCCCACTCCTGCATCCTAATCTAACGATGTAATCTCTATAGTGAACCTAAATCTAACAAAATAATCCTACCTTGGATTATCCCTATTCTAATCTAACAATGTAATCCCAATCCTATTTCCTAATCTAACGATATAATCCATTTCCTGAATCCATTACATCACCCTTGAATAACCCAAGATTCCTTCCAACCTTATAACAACCCACTTGACCATCCTTAATTGACAATCCAACAGACTGCTACAATCCTTCCAATCCCATCCCCTTCCCCCTCAACCCTTCTCCTGTAATTCCCCCTGAAGATATTGGAGATTTCTCTCTCTAGTTCCAGGACTGGGTAGGCAGGCGGACACAGGGGGATTACAAAGACATCTTCTGGATTAATACGGTTTTCCAGCAGAGGTTTCCAGGTTCTTCAGACCAGCTCGATCCCCCAAGGCACTCTGAACAATGGGAAAGAAGTTCATGTTCAAATAATAAAAATAATAATAATAATAATAATTACAGATGCACATTTTATCTACAGCTGTCTGTAGCAAATCGTGCAAATTTAGCTGTAGTTGTGTGCTAATAGCCATTCATTTACAAGGTTTTATATATATACATATATATATATATATATATATATATATATATATATATATATATATATGTCATATATATATATGACATATATATATATATACATTGCCGTCATATATATATATATATATGACGGCAACATTTTGCCGTCATAATAATTATTAAAATACGTTAATCATAACAACACAACTTTTACTCCCAACAACAGCATCACCACACACACACACACACACACACACACACACACACACACACACACACACTATCAGCCCCTCATGACCAGCCTACAAAGATAAAAGGAGCATAAGCCCATTATATCCTGCTTTATGGGGGCTTGGTGTGAACACAATAACACGACCCTCATGGTACATCATCCATTTTCTGGCCCAATAAACTCGCAAAATAAATGAGGCGTTGCAACAGGCATCACACGCTGCTGTAGGAGCCTGTGCTGCCTCTATAATCTAATAAATAAATAAATATGTTTATTCAGGTAAGGTACATACATACAAGTGATGTTACATTAATGGATCGATATATAGATAGAGCTAGTACATACAATGCCTAAAGCCACTATTACGCAATGCGTTTCGGGCAGATTCCTCGTTTCAAACTCACTGAATAACTCTGAATAATCAAATTTTATCAATTATTTGAATGATCAGATGGATATCATTAATCAAGCATCGTGATGTGAATGAATTGGTTAAGATATAGTGAAGATATAGTCATTCAATATCGAGTGAATGTTATTAATTGGGGGAATTAATATTTGTAAATTATACACCAGGGAATTCGAAATTTACTGAAAGTTATGCGAAATATTGTTAATTAAGATAAAATATTAGAGTGAGGCCACAGAGATGCCGATTCTGTCGAGTTAAAATGATTTTTAACATAACATGACGGAGTATTTCTACTAATGAAAGCCGTTGTCTAGTGAAGATATGACGTTACCGAGAAGGTGTTTCTTCCAATCAAAGGCCGCTGTGGAGTTAATTAATAACGTTAAGGAGATGTTGTTTCAAGCAAAGTCAATATGGAGTGTATTATTGACGCTAGAGAGAGGTTGTCTTCCAATTAACGCAAACAAAACACTTGTGTAAGACTTTTCTTACTTTGTAAGACTTTAAGAAAGTCTTTAACTTTAAGAAAGTGTAAGACTTTTTCTTACTTTTTTATTTTTTAATCCTTGTGTAAGATTTTCGTATTGAGAAAAACATGCTTTTGAAATACTTTTTGCAACACAGTTGGGTGTAGGTTATCTTTGGGTTATCTAGAGATGATTTCGGGGCTTAGCGTCCCCGCGGCCCGGTCCTCGACCAGGCCTCCTTTTTGTTACACACCTCCAGGAAGCAGCAGCCCGTAGCAGCTGTCTAACTCCCAGGTACCTATTTACTACTAGCTGAACAGTACCTTCAGGGTGAAAGAAACTCTTCCCATTTCTTTCCGCCTCCCCAGGGGATCGAACCCGGAACCTTAGGATTACGAATCCAAAGCGCAGTCCACTCAGTTGTCAGGCCACCAACAGAAGTCAACAGAAGCAGACTCCTGTCGACTCCTGTTAACAGGCTGAGAACTTTCCCTTCCCACAGCTTACGGTAAGACGTACCCTGGAGCACAACCTGCCAAATAATTTACAACCAGGCACCCAAATTACTGCTGGGCGAACAGTTAGGAATTGAGATCTGACCAATTCTCCCCGGCCAAGACTCGAACCCAGACCAAAACCGTTGGGAGGGATTACTACTGGTGCCCAGGAAGATGGGTGCATATATATATATATATATGTGCATATATATATGTGCATATATATATATATATATATATATATATATATATATATATATATATATATATATATATATATATAAATATATATATATATATATATATATATATATATATATATATATATATATATATATATATACAAATGTTTATATGTATGAAATAATACATTTAGTAGCTATAACTGCTCATTTGGCTGTTTTAAAACATTCATATTAATTAATCGGCGTAGTGAATATAAATGCAGTATTCTCTCTGTGCTCGGGCGCGGCATACTTTATACAAGCTGAAAATATACATAATGTTAATGAAATACTCGCGACCACGTTCATTGAATAATATAATACACATTTTGTTGATTTTTCAGTTATAATTAATAATTCATCTCATCAAAATGAGTCGGATTTTAACAAAAAAAATCTTGTTCGTATTCTGACTATCAGAACGCAGCATAATGCTGTATTAGTTTATGTTCACATGACAAATTATTATTATATATATGTACATAAAAATATATAATTGTATATATATATATATATATATATATATATATATATATATATATATATATATATATATATATATATATATATATATATATATATGTCGTACCTAGTAGCCAGAACGCACTTCTCAGCCTACTATGCAAGGCTCGATTTGCCTAATAAGCCAAGTTTTCATGAATTAATTGTTTTTCGACTACCTAACCTAACCTAACCTAACTTTTTCTGCCACCTAACCTAACCTAACCTATTAAGATAGGTTTGGTTAGGTTAGGTAGGGTTGGTTAGGTTCGGTCATATATCTACGTTAATTTTAGCTCCAATAACAAAAAATTGACGTCATACATAATGAAATGGGTAGCTTTATCATTTCATAAGAAAAAAAATAGAGAAAATATATTAATTCATGAAAACTTGGCTTATTAGGCAAATCGGGCCTTGCATAGTAGGCTGAGAAGTGCGTTCTGGCTACTAGGTACGACATATATATATATATATATATATATATATATATATATATATATATATATATATATATATATATATATATATATATATATATATATATATGAACATAAAAATGTATATGTATGCATGTATGATATACATACATACATACATATATAAAATATATATATGTGTGTGTATTCACCTAGTTGTATTCACCTATTTGTACTTGCGAGGGTTGAGCTCTGCTCTTTCGGCCCGCTTCTCCATCAATCAATTGTTACTAACTACTAACAACACACACACTCACCCAGGAAGCAGCCCGTAATAGCTGTCTAACTCCCAGGTACCTACTTACTGCTAGGTAACAGTCGCATCAGGGTGAAAGAAACTCTGCCCATTTGTTTCCGCCGGCGCCGGGAATCGAACCCCGCTCCACAGGACTACGTATACACCGTGCTGCCTACTCAGCTACCAGCGCCTACCAGTGTGTGTGTGTTAAGAGAATGTATTCTACAAGAGACTGAAGAACAAAATAGCTACACTATCCCTATCTTTTACAAATACAAGATGGGAGTAAAAGGCTAAAAATAGAAATAGTTGCCTAAAAGTCTGCTTTCTTGCAACAAGAAATAAGTTTTAAGTTGTCAAAACGAAAATGTATCTATGCAAAGTTATAATTAAGTATTTATCGTTGTAAAATGTGTTTTTACTTGTAAATAAGTACTCATAGTTGTAAATAACTACTCGTAGTCATAAATAGGAGCTCGTAGCTGAACAAGCTGCCATCATAAAGTAAAAAAAAATCTAAGTTTTAAAGTAGTAATGAGTGCAAAAAAGAAATTCTATCTTCACGCTTGTTTAAAAAATTTCCAATAAATTCCTTTTCCATAAAAAAATCGTGTAATCACGACAATAGCGGCGGCATGCGTGGCCATTACGGTATAAATACGACTAACTGCTCCTTGATGACTGCGCAGCGAGTTATTAAATCACAAAATTGGCCAATTTACTGACTGATAGGTCGAGAATAGAATCATTTATCTTTACAAGTCAATGATTGCAACCTTTTAATTCCTTGAATCCATCTTGCTGATATAAATGCATGTACTCGAGATAGCAAGATATGTTTAGCAGTAAATTCCATTGTTGCAAAAGGTTAAATCGATCAAATCAATCTTTGCAAATCTATATATATACGCAATAAAGCAACCAGAGGAATTTTCAAGTGAGTGTCTCAATTTTACAAACTTAATTGGGCAGCTGTGCCCTGCAGTGAATCAAAATACACGTGCCAGCAATTATTGTGGTGGAGTTCAATGGTTGCAGTTGCAATGTATTTGTTCTGAAAATCTTTGAAGTTTGTCATTAGTATTGTAAAATCTGTAGACAGGACACCAGCTCAACTCTCCACCTCCGTCAACACAACTCTCTACCTCCTTCAACACAACCCCTCCACCTCCCCCAACACAACTCTCCACCTCCCGCAACACAACCCTCCACCTCCCTCAACACAACCCCTCCACCTCCCTCAACACAACCCCTCCACCTCCCTCAACACAACCCTCCACCTTCCGCAACACACAGCAGGTAAGCTTCCTATTTCCAGGTGGATCAAGAAAGGTGATGACTCCGAGGAGAGAGAGAGAGAGAGAGAGAGAGAGAGAGAGAGAGAGAGAGAGAGAGAGAGAGAGAGAGAGAGAGAGAGAGAGAGAGAGAGAGAGAGAGAGAATGTGTTTCATTTACTACTCTAAAGTATGTATTTATGGTGTATATGTAAATAGAGTGTGTATTTACTATTTATATACTATTTATGTCAGCAGGTATGAGCTGTTAACTCTTGGAAACTGACCCTTCTAACCGTAGGGTGTCTAATGTACGGACTCCAGACCTACTATTCCTCTATCATATCTACTGCATTTATTTCTAGCTAACACACACACACACACACACACACACACACACACACACACACACACACACACACACACACACACACACACACACACACACACACACACACACACACACACACACACACACACACACACACTCACACACACACTAACACACACACACACTCACACACACACTAACACACACACACACACTAACACACACACACACACACATACACACACACATACACACTCACACACACACTAACACACACATACACACACACACACACACACACACACACACACACACACACACACACACACACACACACATATACACACACACTCTCACCTTTAATAATTTAACTATAAACCCCAGTAAATATCATTTAAGCACCACACAAGCTAAGAAACCATCCATCCCAGTACCTGATTTACGAAAAGACGCGACACACCACCAAACACACGCACTATGCACTCAATCTGTGTACAGTGTAAATACCCTTTTTGTCGAAGGTTTTCAAGGGGGAAGAATTGGAGGATTCTTCTCGCACAAAAAGGAAGGAGATTTTTCGGAAAAATGTCAGTATGTGTCAGGGGCGAAGGGCCGCCTTACGTCCGGGGAGAGGTAAGAACTACCGACAACTTCAATCTCAGTGTTGGTGCTAAGTTTGTGAAGGTGTACTGGTTGGTATCTGGAGACTCTAGCTACATTGTGTCTGTTTGCTCTCTTTATCTCTCTGTCTCTGTCTCTGTCTCTCTCTCTCTCTCTCTCTCTCTCTCTCTCTCTCTCTCTCTCTCTCTCTCTCTCTCTCTCTCTCTCTGTCTCTCTCTCTGTCTCTATGTCTGTCTCTATGTCTGTCTGTCTGTCTGTCTGTCTGTCTGTCTGTCTGTCTGTCTGTCTCTCTCTCTCTCTCTATGTCTGTCTGTCTGTCTGTCTGTCTGTCTGTCTGTCTGTCTGTCTGTCTCTCTCTCTCTCTCTCTCTCTCTCTCTCTCTCTCTCTCTCTCTCTCTCTCTCTCTCTCTGTCTCTGTCTCTGTCGGTCTCTCTCTCTTTAAACTAAGACTAAGATTTATAAGGACTGTCAAATGACGTGTCAAGTGAAAATGCAAGCAAGAGCTGTTATCCTTCCTCAGCTCATCTGAAGCCTTCTCCTAGAAACTCATTTATTTCAAGTGAATGTACTTTGAAATTATCACATAGTGAACTATCATAAAGGAACTATCGTATTAGGAACCTGGTGAACCTGCAAGCAAGAGCTGTGATCCTATCTCAGCTTACATGAAACCTACTCCTAGAGGCCCTTTTATTTAATGATCCTGTTATATGCATCAGTAGTAATAGACTTTATCATTAACAACATTAGGTAATCAATCATATGAGGAATAGGATGAGTCTGTAGCCAGCTGTGTGCCAGAGCCTTCATGTGATCAGTTGACCTGATCTCCCGTGTATCAACTTGTTGAGTGAACCAGTTCCAGATGCGAGTCAGCCTCAGAGTGAATGATCGCTGATGGAGGGATGTTCTTGAGAAAGACACTTCCAGCATGAGACTGTTGAAGGTTGAGAGCCTAGTGCTACGGGCGGCAACTACTGCAAGTCCATGGAGTTGGGCCAGGTGCGGAACTTTGAGGACGTTGGCCTTGTACATAACAAGTAAGACCACCAACGGCACACAGTGTTGCAGACTCTGATGTTCAGACCATTCCCACCAGACTTGGTCAAGACTAGAGATGAGCCTTCTTGCCCGTCTCTCCGCTTTGTCCAACAGTCTGATGAATGATGTCAGGCGATCCAGGAGAGGGCTGCATACTCTAGATCGAGCGAACTTGTGCTTCATATAAGGTTTTGCAGCCCCTGCTGTCAAGAACGTGTGAGATGCGCCGTAGAGCTGTAAGTTTCCTGGCTGCCTTTTGAGCTACGTTAAGTACCTGAAGTTCGACTCATTGAAGAGTAGAACTTCATTCCCAAGGTGTCAATTTCCTCTGTGAACTCTAGGGTTTTGTCACACATTTGCAAGCTTGTCCGACTTGCCATGTGCAATCTAGTTATCCTCATCGCTAGTGTCGCAAGTTAAAACTCTCTGCTTGCACTACAATACAAATAATATTCTGGATTATTTACTGGACAAATAGCAAACTAACTTTATGATTAAGGAATTTGGTAAATCCACAAATCCCCCCCAAAAATAAGAGGTGCAGATGAACAAACTGGTCATCTCACTCACTCGTAATGACTTCTTCCCCCCTCATTACTCTTCCATAAGCAGCATCCTCATGAACTCAAGCACCTCATTTCTCTTAATTTATATATCCTTAGTCCAACTTTTATGACCCCATTAACTGCTTGTCTATAATATTTACAGCCACTATTCAGGGCCCCGAGTCTTACTAGGGGTGAACTAGTTACAAAGTGGTGACCATTATCTTACAACCTGGTGGTGAGGGGGATTGGGGGGGGGGGTTACGTGGTAATGGGGTGTTTGGATAGGATGCTGGGAGGGTGTGGGGGGGATGGGAAGGGATTGGGATAGAAGGATTTTATCTCACACTCTGTGGTGACCATTATCTTACAACCTGGTGGTGAGGGGGATTGGGGGGGGGGTTACGTGGTAATGGGGTGTTTGGATAGGATGCTGGGAGGGTGTGGGGGGGATGGGAAGGGATTGGGATAGAAGGATTTTATCTCACACTCTGTGGTGACCATTATCTTACAACCTGGTGGTGAGGGGGATTGGGGGGGGGTTACGTGGTAATGGGGTGTTTGGATAGGATGCTGGGAGGGTGTGGGGGGGATGGGAAGGGATTGGGATAGAAGGATTTTATCTCACACTCTGTGGTGACCATTATCTTACAACCTGGTGGTGGGGGAGAATAGGGGGGATTGGGGGGGGGGGTTACGTGGTAATGGGGGGTTTGGATAGGATGCTGGGAGGGTGTGGGGGGGATGGGAAGGGATTGGGATAGAAGGATTTTATCTCACACTCTGTGGTGACCATTACCTCACAAGCTGGTGGTAAGGGGGGGAATAGGGGGGGTTACGTGGTAATGGGGGGTGTGGATAGGATGGTGGGTGTGGGGGGGGGGATGGGAAAGGATTGGGATAGAAGGATTTTATCTCCCACTCTCTTAATTAACCGCTTTAAACACGCTCTCCAAATTAGCCGTGATATACCAGGCTTTAATACCTGTGAGTAGCCATGGCGTCATTGCCTCGTTAGTCTTATCTTGCTCGTTCATGTTACCGTGTTAGTGGCCTAATTGACTGTAGCACACCTGTGTGCTGGAGGCGGGATGGGACGGTTTCTGGGTTTGGGGTCGAGGGTCTCTATGTGAGGAGCGCCTTCGGTTAAGCGTATTAAGCCTTGCTCTTGTGTGATGAGGTCCTCTGTCATATTATTATATTATATATTATATATTATATATTATATATTATGTCGTATTATATATTGTATATTATTATTCAACAGCCTTGAATAATACCTTCTTCAATTAACTTTTTGAAAAACTGGGCTACTTTGGTCTGGACTATAAATTACGTGATTTGAAATAAAGGAAATAATGCAGGCGATGAGTCACAATAACGTGGCTAAAGTATGTTGACCAGACCACACACTAGAAGGTGAAGGGACGACGACGTTTCGGTCCGTCCTGGACCATTCTCAAGTCATTCTCATCGACTTGAGAATGGTCCAGGACGGACCGAAACGTCGTCGTCCCTTCACCTTCTAGTGTGTGGTCTGGTCAACAGAAGGAATAATTACTAACGTGAATGACATGCCATCCGGTGCCTGTGATATGCTGACTCCACCACCACCACACCGACATCACCACCACCACACCACCACCACTCCAACATCACCACCACCACCCTAACATCACCACCACCACACCAACATCACCACCACCATCACCACACCCCGTCCTGTCAAACTGTACATCGCATTTTGGCGTATGAATCCCCTACGGCCAAAAACTAAAGTACTAAACAAATCATGGCAGCTCTCAAAATTAACATGGTATCCCGTTTTCTTTTCGTAGGTCCTCTGTTAGGTTAGGTTCGGGCAACTTAGCGCATCAGTTTAGTGCCATTGGGAACGCTTGAGAGGACAGGCTGGCTATCAACCCAATCACACAAACACACGAGCTAAACATATTTATTACCTCTTTCCCTGTGCCTCTAGGCAGTAGTGCCTCTAGGCAGCAGTGCCACGCCTCCTCTACACTGGCACCGTGGCACCACATAAAGGCAACCCCTCGACAACCCTTCTGCTCTTAAGCTCTGAACACCGTTGAACTCACGTGAACCTCGATATAGATTCATGAATACTAATCGAGCATTTAGCTGAGCGAGCCTTATCCGGTCACAAGTGAAAAGCTTTATAAAGCCGACGAAACAATCTTGAGAATTAAATTACCCTCCGGAGAGTGTGGCAGACCGACCCTTGCTGGTAATTATATTTTCTTTTCTCGTAAAATAATAATAATAATAATAATAATAATAATAATAATAATAATAATAATAATAATAATAATAATAATAATAATAATAATAAAAATTGAGAACTTTGATTCGAATCTCGATTTTGATTTTCACCGGATTGTAATCTGGACTTCTCACAATACTGTGGATTTAAATTATTATTATTTTTTGGGGTAAACTCGATTCGTAGAAGTTTACTTTGGATTCTTTATTGACTTTATTGACGTATTATCACCCATACATTCCAAAATCCTGAATTTTTCCACATTTTTGGTTTAATTTGTGGACAGGAAATATCTGGCTGTCAGTCATTACTCCTCTTGATTGTTACATTAACCTTAAAGGAAGGAGTTATAGAAAAGCTAAATGAGAATTTTGAACTATGTGAATCTTGAAGAATTCACACAGATCCGCAGCATCTCATCTCTTATAAATATAACGTAACTAGACTCCGGTCCAGGGGGGACATGTTTGGACACATAAACATTTTAAAGGGAAAGCGCCAAGCCATTACGACTATATAGCACTTGGAAGGGGTCAGGATAAGGATTTGGGATGGGACAGGGGAGGAAAGGAATGGTGCCCAACCACTTGGACGGTCGGGGATTGAACGCCGACCTGCATGAAGCGAGTTCATTTGCACAATTTCACGATATTTTGATAAATGTTTAAATTACCGTCAATTCTGCATGTCCAGCATCTATATAAGTGTTTGTTTACATTGGAGATTTCATTTAATTAAACGTTTATTTCTGTTTATCTAAGAGTAGCAGTGAGGAGTATGGGGTATACTAATGCTATTAACTCCTTCGGGAGGAGTTTTTGGGAACGGCGTGGTACCCCTCATCTCTCTCTCTTTCTCTCTTCTCTCTCTTCTCTTTCCTCTTTCTCTCTCTCTCTCTCTCTCTGTATGCCGTGTGCCCAAATAGCATGAGAGGGCTATGTTGAGGACTTGACAGGGAGACAACGGATGGCCGGATAAGGGAGAACAGAAATGTTGTCACGAATGCAATTTACAGCCAAAATATGACATATATTTTTTTTTAAGTTGGGTGACACCAGTGGCTTTACATTATAGTAAGGAAATAATAATTCAGAGACCAGTTAATACAATATTGCAAGATTCGTCGTGGGGGTTTCCATTGCTACTGTGTCAATTGGTAATCGTTTAATTTATGCCAGTTATGACTCGACTGTAATTAGGGTGAGGATAGCCCCCAGCGACCCAAATAGACTTAATTTATAGATATAACTAATATATTATGTTAATTTGATTTGATTTCAAACTTCATTACAGGCGACGGGTTACAACAATGGTTTAATTGAAGCTACAATGTTAATTGTGTGTGTAGAGATCTTCAAGCTCCTCGGGTAATTAATGAACAGTACTGTGAATGTAGTGTGTAGAGAGAGAGAGAGAGAGAGATAGAGAGAGAGAGAGAGAGAGAGAGAGAGAGAGAGAGAGAGAGAGAGAGAGAGAGAGAGAGAGAGAGAGAGAGAGAGAGAGTGCAAGTTAGATATCCAAATAACAATGAAAAAAGTGAATGGGTCTACTAAAAAGTAGATTAGGTTACTAGCAGTGTCCTTCCACGAAGGCCAAAGTATCAACAAACGGTTCTTACCTGTCGGTGATATAGAGCCGATAACGAAAGACATTCGTTCTGACATCTTTCACTCCATTTCAACTGACCTCCCAGGTGGACTGTGTACATGTTTTGCTCCCAGCAAGCACACATATACCTCCCTTTCTCTCCCTACCTCCATCATTCCTACCTTCCTCACTCCCTCCCCCCCCCCCTCACACAAACTAAACAACACCTATCAA
>NC_091240.1:8324006-8334006 GCF_040958095.1 Procambarus clarkii
AACCTCACTGAAGGGGGGAGGGAAGGGGGGACTCTATAAATACAAATATTTCTAAACAAAATTTAACTTAGGATCCCCCGACCACCTATGTGCGTCCCATACCCCAGCCCATTCTCCCTGAAACATTCTCTCTTTACAGTATAGATATATGCAAATGATTGTAAAGTGAAATCAGCTGAACGCTTTCGATAATATTGCATGACCATTCTTTTGGTCATACTGCATGATCTTTCACAAACTCAGTCGATTCTCCTATCTATTTTCAACGTGGATTATTTGCATTTATTGACATCAGGTTCATTGATCATTGTTTATTTATAAAAATAATTATATTTATTTATATATATATATAAATCCTGGTATATGTATATATAAAACCCAAGACATCGTGAGTAAATATGAATCGCCGACGGTCTGTCATTGGCAAATAGCTATCACACACACACAGTTTACTGAGGGGGGGGGGGGTTCAGGGGGGGGGTCGGTGGGGGGGAAAGCTGGTGAAAGAGCGACGATGTTGGTAAAAAGAAAAAAGTGGGGTGGGGTGGGTATATGGGATGGTGGGGGGTTTTGTGTGTGTGTGTGTGTGTGTGTGTGTGTGTGTGTGTGTGTGTGTGTGTGTGTGTGTGTGTGTGTGTGTGTGTGTGTGTGTGTGTGTGTGTGTGGAGGGGTAGCTCATTACAGAATTTAATATCGCCTTATTAAAGGACATAAGCAATTACATGGATCAGCTTCGAGACCGAAAAATTCTCATTAGCTGCGATTATTTGTCGACTGGCGTTGTTTGGATATATTAATGGCCACATTTACCCTTTCTAAAAGGCCATTTATAAAGAAAATTGTAGTGATTGGAACTATTTGTCCCAGTTCCCCCTCTACCCCGCCCCGGTCGCTAGACTAGTGTGTTTGGCCTCGGGTTTGCGTGTGTGTGTATGTGTGTGTGCGTGTGTGTGTATGTGTGTGTGTGTGTGTGTGTGTGTGTGTGTGTGTGTGTGTGTGTGTGTGTGTGTGTGTGTGTGTGTGTGTGTGTGTGTGTGTGTGTGTGTGTACTCACCTAGTTGTACTCACCTAGTTGTGTTTGCGGGGGTTAAGCTCTGGCTCTTTGGTCCCGCCTCTCAACCGTCAATCAACAGGTGTACAGATTCATGAGCCTATCGGGCTCTATCATATCTACACTTGAAACTGTGTATGGAGTCAGCCTCCACCACATCACCCCCTAATGCATTCCATTTGTCAACCACTCTGACACTAAAAAAGTTCTTTCTAATATCTCTGTGGCTCATTTGGGCACTCAGTTTCCACCTGTGTCCCCTTGTGCGTGTTCCCCTTGTGTTAAATAGACTGTCTTTATCTACCCTATCAATCCCCTTCAGAATCTTGAATGTGGTGATCATGTCCCCCCTAACTCTTCTGTCTTCCAGCGAAGTGAGGTTTAATTCCCGTAGTCTCTCCTCGTAGCTCATACCTCTCAGCTCGGGTACTAGTCTGGTGGCAAACCTTTGAACCTTTTCCAGTTTAGTCTTATCCTTGACTAGATATGGACTCCATGCTGGGGCTGCATACTCCAGGATTGGCCTGACATATGTGGTATACATATGTGTGTGTGTGTGTGTGTGTGTGTGTGTGTGCTTACGTACCAGTGCCTACCTGATTGTGCTTACCTAAGACTGGGGTGTGCAAAATCTAGCTCTTGGACTCCTGCTCAATTTATACCTTGCGACGGTACTGTACCAACTGTATTTATATACTGCCTAACATTTCTCTCACTTGATATTCCTGCTTTCTCTCTCATCCCCTTGTTCTAGTTGTTCTAGTTCTTCTCCCTCTTGTTCTATTTCCTTGTTCTAGTTGTTAGTTCCCCTTGTTCAAGCTGTATAGTGAGCAGCACCATCATGGTATCCCAGCTCGGTGAAGCGCAATAAAAAGCCTGAATAGATGTTGAGGAAAGAGATGCTTTCCATACGACGAGAAATAGAACGTAGGGACAGAGGAGAAGTTTGAAACATAAACACGTCAGAAGGATAAGAAATTATTCAATATATACAGTGTAGGTGATCATAAAGTGAAATGAACTGGAGGTTGCCGGGGTCGTGGAAGCCATTTCCGTTCACAGCGTCAAGACCGAGTATGACAGTATGAGAACGTAGAGAGTATGTAGATGCACGATAGTCATGAGATAGAGTCCAAGAACTTGGGTGAAAACACACACACACACACACACACACACACACACACACACACACACACACACACACACACACACACACACACACACACACACACACATACACACACACACACACACATACACACACACACACACACTCACAAGGGAATTGATAGGGTAGATAAAGACAGGCTATTTAACACAAGGGGCACACGCACTAGGGGACACAGGTGGAAACTGAGTGCCCAAATGAGCCACAGATATATTAGAAAGAACTTTTTTAGTGTCAGAGTGGTTGACAAATGGAATGCATTAGGCAGTGATGTGGTGGAGGCTGACTCCACACACAGTTCCAAGTGTAGATATGATAGAGCCCAGTAGGCTCAGGAATCTGTACACCCGTTGATTGACGGTTGAGAGGCGGGACCAAAGAGCCAGAGCTCAACCCCCGCAAGCACAACTAGGTGAGTACACACAGGGGCCGCGTAGCCTGGTGGATAGCGCGCAGGACTCGTAATTCTGTGGCGCGGGTTCGATTCCCGCACGAGGCAGAAACAAATGGGCAAAGTTTCTTTCACCCTAAGTGCCCCTGTTACCTAGCAGTAAATAGGTACCTGGGAGTTAGTCAGCTGTCACGGGCTGCTTCCTGGGGTGTGTGTGTGTGTGGTGTGGAAAAAAAAGTAGTTAGTAAACAGTTGATTGACAGTTGAGAGGCGGGCCGAAAGAGCAAAGCTCAACCCCCGCAAACACAACTAGATGGAGAACTAGATGAACACGCACACACACACACACACACACACACACACACACACACAGTTCGCAGCCTCCTCCCCCAAGACAGGTCCTCCACCACGGGAGGTGATAGAGCGACACGGACTACTGAACCATTTAACACAAGAATCGGATGCGTTTTGCCTGAAATTGGCAATCCTTCATGGTGATAACAAGGGGAGGATTAATTACGGCTGCTGTGCAGGCTATTGAGAACTGGCGGGCCGGATGCCTCTCAGTCACCCAGATGCATTAGCCAGATGTATCACCGCTCCGACCCATGCACACACACACCGCTACATCTGGCCCGCGGGAAGGATGGAGAGCCCTGTGTTGGAAGGATGGGGGCAGCACACGCTAATCAGGATAGGCGGGCGCGGTGTAGGATATTTAGTGACGGGGGCTACGCTAGGATGGATATAGTGACTGGGACTATGCTAGAATGGATATAGTGACAGGGACTACGCTAGGATGGATATAGTGACAGGGACTACGCCAGGATGGATATAGTGACAAGGTCTACACTAGGATGAATATAGTGACTGAGACTACGCTAGGATGGATATAGTGACAGACTACGCTAGGATGCATATAGTGACAGGGGCCCACGCTATGTCCTCAATCTAGGCAGACTATGACGGATATAGAATAGACAGCAACTGTCGACGTAACCAGCTGAGATAGACAGGAGAGTGCAGCACAAGACAGCCCCCTAAACCAACTACAGACAGTCAAAAACCATCTTAGAGACGGATATGAGAGCGCCGTGACGCCGGACGGGAATTGTGACGCGGATTGCGTCCAATGTGCGTGTCTGTGGTGAGTTTAGCATCACGATTGAATATGCGTTAATGGGGACAGCGATAGGGACAGACGCCATTGTTTTCAAGTTGAGAGATGACGCACCACCACCACTACCACCACTACTACTACCACTAGCACCACTACCACAACTACCACCACTACCACCACCACCGGCAGGGAGAAGGAAGTATATAAGTGACCCCCCTGTAATCACGAAGATGGGCCGTTCTCTTTGATGTGTACGGGTTGACTCTTGTTATGTAGAGCCCTTGTGGTCCCTGTGTGGTGTGGAGGGTTTCTGTGTGGTGTGGAGGGTTTCTGTGTGGTGTGGAGGGTTTCTGTGTGGTGTGGAGGGTTTCTGTGTGGTGTGGAGGGTTTCTGTGTGCTGTGGAGGGTTCCTGTGTGCTGTGGAGGGTTTCTGTGTGGTGTGGAGGGTTTCTGTGTGGTGTGGAAGGTTTCTGTGTGGTGTGGAGGGTTTCTGTGTGGTGTGGAGGGTTTCTGTGTGGTGTGGAGGGTTTCTGTGTGGTGTGGAGGGTTTCTGTGTGGTGTGGAGGGTTTCTGTGTGGTGTGGAGGGTTTCTGTGTGGTGTGGAGGGTTTCTGTGTGGTGTGGAGGGTTTCTGTGTGGTGTGGAGGGTTTCTGTATGGTGTGGAGGGTTTCTGTGTGGTGCGGAGGGTTTCTGTGTGGTGTGGAGGGTTTCTGTGTGGTGTGGAGGGTTTCTGTGTGGTGTGGAGGGTTTCTGTCAGGTGTGGAGGGTTTCTGTGTGGTGTGGAGGGTTCCTGTGTAGTGTGGAGGGTTTCTGTGTGGTGTGGAGGGTTTCTGTGTGGTGTGGAGGGTTTCTGTGTGGTGTGGAGGGTTTCTGTGTGGTGTGGAGGGTTTCTGTGTGGTGTGGAGGGTTTCTGTGTGGTGTGGAGGGTTTCTGTGTGGTGTGGAGGGTTTCTGTGTGGTGTGGAGGGTTCCTGTGTGCTGTGGAGGGTTCCTGTGTGCTGTGGAGGGTTTCTGTGTGGTGTGGAGGGTTTCTGTGTGGTGTGGAGGGTTTCTGTGTGGTGTGGAGGGTTTCTGTGTGGTGTGGAGGGTTTCTGTGTGGTGTGGAGGGTTTCTGTGTGGTGTGGAGGGTTTCTGTGTGGTGTGGAGGGTTTCTGTGTGGTGTGGAGGGTTTCTGTGTGGTGTGGAGGGTTTCTGTGTGGTGTGGAGGGTTTCTGTGTGGTGTGGAGGGTTTCTGTGTGGTGTGGAGGGTTTCTGTGTGGTGTGGAGGGTTTCTGTGTGGTGTGGAGGGTTTCTGTGTGGTGTGGAGGGTTTCTGTGTGGTGTGGAGGGTTTCTGTCAGGTGTGGAGGGTTTCTGTGTGGTGTGGAGGGTTCCTGTGTAGTGTGGAGGGTTTCTGTGTGGTGTGGAGGGTTTCCATGTAGTGAAAAGTGGGCTCACCTCCTCTGAGAAGGTGCTCTCTTCGACCTCCTAGAAGAACCTCAACTGCCTAGACCCTCGTTCGAGAATGCGTCTGGGAATACCCAGTCCATAAGTTCGAGTCCGCATCACGGCTCCTGTGAATTTCTCGTTATTATAAATATTAATATTAATATTATTATTATTATTATTATTATTATTATTATTAAAATTACTTTTATTATTATTTGCATAAATATTATTAAAAGTCTATGTATTCCAGAATAAATATCGAGTGCCTCAAAATTTGCCATGTTCCAGTCGCTCTTGACGATAAAACATCAACTTTAATGATGTACCGTAAAACTCCCTTATCTGAACTCTAAAACATCTCACAAACTCATAAAGCTAGACATTTATCGGCCCTCAAAAACTCACAACGTCTCCCCCACTCACAAAATACGACGATGAAAGCATTCATTAAACTCCTTCAAATATATATATATATAAGACCATAAAAAGCTCTTTCAAACTAGCTGAGAAATTCTTTCAGTCTCCTAGAGATGATGTTACACCTTGTTGGTCATATTTAATTATTCTAATCATTTGGATTAATGAGTAATTGTGATTAACAAGAATATCTCATAGAAACCGTGTCTGTGTGTAGACTGAAGTACATTATCACTCATACTTTCTCTCTCTCTCTCTCTCTCTCTCTCTCTCTCTCTCTCTCTCTCTCTCTCCCTCTCTCTCTCTCTCTCTCTCTCTCAGGCCGTCGGGGGCAGGCAGGAAACACCTGGAGGTAACTGCCCTGATTAATGATGACTCCCTAAAATTTACATATTTTAAAGATCTGCATATTTTATACCAACTTTTTCATAAATTTTGCTGAATCATCTAACAATAACCTGTAGATCTTGAAATATATTAATGGAAACGAGACTTAGATATTATTTATGTAGCGAGGAAATAGAGACAAAAATATTGTGATCACGTGGGCATATTTTGGTAGGTTGATTGTTGACATTTGGATGAGTTTGGGATTGGACATGAGTCAATGGTTGTGGAAAACATGTTTGGCTTGTTTGTTACACATGACAGACACCACACTCTGGGCACTAGACACACACCACACCCTGGCCACCAGACACACACCCTGGCCACCAGACACACCCTGGCCACTAGCCACCGCACCCTGGCCATCAGACACCACACCCTGGCCATCAGACACCACACCCTGGCCACCAGACACCACACCCTGGCCACCAGACACCACACCCTGGCCACCAGACACCACACCCTGGCCACCACACACACACCCTGGCCACCAGACACACCCTGGCCACTAGCCACCGCACCCTGGAAACCAGACACACACCCTGGCCACCACACACCACACCCTGGCCACCACACACACACCCTGGCCACCAGACACACGCCCTGGCCACCAAACACCACACTCTGGCCATCAGACACCACACCCTGGCCACCACACACACACCCTGGCCACCAGACACACCACACCCTGGCCACCAGACACACCACACCCTGGCCACCAAACACCACACCCTGGCCACCAGACACCACACCCTGGCCACCACACACCACACCCTGGCCACCACACACCACACCCTGGCCACCACACACCACACCCTGGCCACCACACACCACACTCTGGCCATCAGACACCACACCCTGGCCACCACACACACACCCTGGCCACCAGACACACCACACCCTGGCCACCAGACACACCACACCCTGGCCACCAAACACCACACCCTGGCCACCAGACACCACACCCTGGCCACCACACACCACACCCTGGCCACCACACACCACACCCTGGCCACCACACACCACACTCTGGCCATCAGACACCACACCCTGGCCACCAGACACCACACCCTGGCCACCAGACACCACACCCTGGCCACCAGACACCACACCCTGGCCACCAAACACCACACCCTGGCCACCACACACCACACCCTGGCCACCAGACACACCACACCCTGGCCACCAGACACCACACCCTGGCCACCAGACACACCACACCCTGGCCACCAGACACCACACCCTGGCCACCAGACACCACACCCTGGCCACCACACACCACACCCTGGCCACCAGACACACCACACCCTGGCCACCAGACACCACACCCTGGCCACCAGACACACCACACCCTGGCCACCAAACACCACACCCTGGCCACCACACACCACACCCTGGCCACCAGACACACCACACCCTGGCCACCAGACACACCACACCCTGGCCACCAGACACCACACCCTGGCCACCAGACACACCACACCCTGGCCACCAGACACCACACCCTGGCCACCAGACACCACACCCTGGCCACCACACACCACACCCTGGCCACCAGACACACCACACCCTGGCCACCAGACACCACACCCTGGCCACCAGACACACCACACCCTGGCCACCAAACACCACACCCTGGCCACCACACACCACACCCTGGCCACCAGACACACCACACCCTGGCCACCAGACACACCACACCCTGGCCACCAGACACACCACACCCTGGCCACAAGACACCACACCCTGGCCACCACACACCACACCCTGGCCACCAGACACACCACACCCTGGCCACCACACACCACACCCTGGCCACCAAACACCACACCCTGGCCACCAGACACACCACACCCTGGCCACCAGACACACCACACCCTGGCCACCAGACACACCACACCCTGGCCACCAGACACACCACACCCTGGCCACCAGACACACCACACCCTGGCCACCAGACACCACACCCTGGCCACCAGACACCACACCCTGGCCACCAGACACACCACACCCTGGCCACCAGACACCACACCCTGGCCACCAGACACCACACCCTGGCCACCAGACACCACACCCTGGCCACCAGACACCACACCCTGGCCACCAGACACACCACACCATAACCACCAAACACCACACCCTGGCCACCAAACACCACAAATATCAACAATCTCACAGTGATTCGCAGATCATCAGCTGTTTAATAAACGTAAACAAAACATCTTGTTGAAAGACGTACAGGTTTCGTCCGATAAATCCTGACCCAGATTAACAAGTCATTAAACTCTTATTCCTAACCTACCCTCAACCACCGACCAATCACTACAACGAACCAACGAACCGCCAATGAATAATGCGACACCGCGAACCGCAATTCACCTTTAAAACGCTGCACACACACGCACACGGCCAAACCGGTGCCGCGCGAGACCGGCCAAAAGTAGTGGGGGAAGCGGCGATATTTTGGGAGGGAAGGGAAGAATGGAGCCTTTGCTTGTAGGGTGTTGATATACGCCGGTGTGTGTAACCCCCTTGTCCAACTCCACTACCCTAGGGAGCCGGTCGGCCGAGCGGACAGCACGCTGGATTTGTGATCCTGTGGTCCTGGGTTCGATTCCAGGCGCCGGCGAGAAACATTGGGCAGAGTTTCTTTCACCCTATGCCCCTGTTACCTAGCAGTTAAATAGGTACCTGGGTGTTAGTCAGCTGTCACGGGCTGCTTCCTGGGGGGTGGAGGCCTGGTCGAGGACCGGGCCGCGGGGACACTAAAAAGCCCCGAAATCATCTCAAGATAACCTCAAGATAACCCTTCCTGATCCCCCAACACTACACAGCCCCACATCTTGGGAAAATAAAGTTTTATTAATTGAGAACATTTTTACACTGGAGGATATATAAGATAACAAGTGAAATAATAATACCAATGCTCCTACTACTACTACTAATTGTAGTAGGTAATTGTATTGTAGTATTGTAGTAATTGTAGTAATTATACACAGAAAAATCCCAATAACGTGATATATCAATACTCCAAAAAAAACAAGAACTTTCATGCGGATTCTGTGCGTTGGTTGACTGGAGCGGGAACCTCCAACGCATAGGTTCGAATCCTGATCAAGGAACTTGTGAATTTGTTTAATAATAATAGTGCACAAGGAAATCACATTAACGTGAAGTATGAATGAGAAAATCAGTAGGAGAATCCGGGGTTGCGTTGCTTTTGACCATGTCGATGTGTGATGGTCTCAGGCGTGTGCACCCAACCACTTGGGCTGGACGGTAGAGCGACGGTCTCGCTTCATGCAGGTCGGCGTTCAATCCCCGACCGTCCAGGTGGTTGGGCACCATTCCTTTCCCCCCGTCCCATCCCAAATCCTTATCCTGACCCCTTCCCAGTGCTATATAGTCGTAATGGCTCGGTGCTTTACCCTGAAAATTCCCTCCCTTCCCTCAGGCGGGTGCTTGGGAGTCCTATGGAGCGTGGGTTCGAATCCCAATGAGAAGAGGGACCACACACACACACACACTCTGAAGGTTCCGGCTAACGTCTAGAGAAATATTTCTGAGATTGTAAACGATCTCTGGAGACCAGGAGTTTGGGGTGTAAATGAGGAGGAGGGAGAGTCATTTACACTCGTGTTGGCAATGTTATTTACAACCTATTTAATGTTATGTCATATGTTATTTAGGTCTATTTACCATACACATTTCTAGGCCTAATTAACTAACGTGACTACTCTGACTGACCGCTTACACCTGCTTGTGGCTGCCGCTCTTTACCGCTAAATCTATCCTCATCACTCATTATTCCTCATCCCCCAACCCTTCACTCTCTCTCACAGAAAGCCTCATCTCCTGGCTCCCTCCCAACTCTGTCCTGACTCATCTCCAGGGTAAGTCTGATTTATTATCTCTCTCTCTCTCTCTCTCTCTCTCTCTCTCTCTCTCTCTCTCTCTCTCTCTCTCTCTCTCTCTCTCTCTCTCCAAAGATGAGACACAAGGATTATTACTCCAGCGTGTGAATATCTTTTGTTTCTCATT
>NC_091240.1:8339006-8346506 GCF_040958095.1 Procambarus clarkii
AAATTCGTGTTAGAATTATTAATCTTACTTTTTCGGTCATATTTAATAATATATATATATATATATATATATATATATATATATATATATATATAGAGCATATGCACAATATATAAAATATTGTGCACATATTTTTAATCTCATAAATTCGCGGTCTCATAACCTAGAGGTAACCAATTCTGACCCCTACCCCATTAAACCACCGGTGTGATAAATTCCGATTCACGCCGCCATTCGAGGTGTTCGATCCGGACACTAAACCAGAGGGATCAATTACGACAGGGTTCACCCCCACAGAAAAGGGCAAAAATTCTGCTCAGTGGGAACGAGGTTGTTACACACAGAATAAAAAAATGTTGCCGTTAGTTTCTTTAATATTAAGTTGAGTAAGAGAGCTCCTTCAGGCCCAACCAGTTGGGGTGGACGGTAGAGAGCGACGGTCTCGCCTCATGCAGGTTGGCGTTCAATCCCCGATCTTCCAAGTGGTTGGGCATCATTTCTTCCCTCTCATCCCAAATCGTTATTCTGACTCCTTTCAAGTGCTATATAGTCTTGATGGCTTAGCGCTTTCCCCTTATAGTTCCTTTCCTTTAAGTCTTAAATCCATCTGAGTCGACGTTTCAAGCGCCATAGGACTGGATATGTTATATTTTGTTACAAGCTAAACCTCAAAGTTGTGCCATAGCACAGTACATCTTTGTGCTATGTCTTTGAAAATGTAATAAGAATTACGAAACGCATTCAGGCGTCAGACCATAAATAAAAATGAATTTTGGAGAATTGATATTTCAATTACCATCGACAGTGAAGAAAAACATAAGAAATATTGAGAAAATTCGTGTTAGAATGATTAATCTTACCTTCTCGGTCATATTCAACAACATATTTTTACAAGAAAGACTGCTACCAATATATATATATATATATATATATATATATATATATATATATATATATATATATATATATATATATATATATATATATATATATATATATATATATATATGTGTGTGTGTGTGTGTATATCACGAAAGTAAACACGTGATTAAAAATGTGACAATGTCAGACCACGGAGGAAAAATGAAACAGGAATTTCCTTAAGTACTTTCGTATATTAATACATCTTCAGAAGGAGTCTCCGTGGTCTGACATTGTCATATATATATATATATATACATCGGCCTACGTAGGTTATTTGGGTATATTAGTTGTGGTAATGAAAAACCACGTTATTTCGTCCGCATTATTTACGAAGTGGTAAATCAAGAGACCTCATTGCTTGTCCGCCCTTTATTACCTCACTTACATATACACACAGAACTTAGGAGCTATAAAAGTTAAAAAGACTTGTAAGAGATTTTCAACACCGTTGGAATGGTGTAGGAAATACCGGGCCACACATTTCTGTTTATCTCCTAAAATTTACTTTAAGGACTTCCTTGGGCTTGAAGAGACTTTCCGCCAAACACACACCGAAACTACGACGTTGGTACAACGTTCGAACAAGTTTTAACACCTCCTAACCAGTTATAACAACCAATATAGCAAGTTGTAACAACGTTCTAATACGTCATGAACACGTTAAGCCAAAATGTAACAACTTTATTACAAGTTGTAACAAGCGGAAAATAGAGACAGTTTTGGTTTGTGTTTCCAGGGTTTCCAGAGCCTGGTGAGATTTCGTAAGATATAAGAATGTGTATGGAATTAGGTGGGTTTATCGACCTCGCAAAAAAACTTGTAATTCTTCATATGCTTATCAAGGTAATTGTTAACTAATACTTTAATTTTTTTTACATAAGATGTTGCATGTCTTGCATTGGGTTATATGTCTTATCAGGGATCTTATCTAAGATATCTTATCTAAGATCTGCAAGTTATGTAATAGGTTGCAAAGCTCTTTAGGAGTTTTAAGAGTTTGTTAAATTAATCTTGAAAGAACCTGTTAAGAGCTTGAAAGGCTTTCTAAGGGCTTAAAGCAATGTTATAAAAACTTCAAAACAAAATTGATAAAGACTTGGAAGTCTAGTATTATAATGGCTAGTAAGATCATTATGGTTGAAAACATTTGTTTAGAGCTTGTAAACAAAGTTTGTAAACGTTTGTTTACAACTCTTACAACGTTTACGTTTGCAATTCAATGCAAGGGCTTGTAAAACGTGAATTCAAAGCAACATATTTCCCTCTTTTTTCTCGTTCATCTTTATTGATTAATGCCACAAAGGATCCAATTGCAATATCGTTCTATATATGAATATATATTTATTATATTCATATCCGTATTATTAGTTATTATTATTATTATCAATCATTATTATTCTGAATGTCTTATTATACGTCTTGAGGAGCATAATACCTAGTTGCAACGATTGCTTGAGGTCTTATGCTCGTCCTATCGAGAATGATCTAGTAGTACCAGCATGCAAGCCAATCATGCAGGCAACCATGCAGCAAGGGGTTGGGGTCAGGGAGCCTAAGAGAAAGCCTCTGAGGGTAGTGAAGGGAAGGAATAGGGAGGGGGGGAGGCCGGGAGCTAGAGGACAACCGCCCACTAGGTCCAAAGAAGGACCCGACTCAACCCTGAAACACAAGACAACAATCTGAATACCCGTACATAAAGCGGCCGAGTTTAATTGAAATTTTGGAGGGAAGAAGTGGGGGTAGAGGGTCGTGCACCTTGGGTGGAGTGCCCGGTGTTTAAGGCTCTTGTGGCCGGCCTTACGGGTCCACTGGCATTGATCCCCGCCTCCACTCTGGCGCTCACTCTCTTCAATTAAATGATACGAGCGGGCCAGGAGGAAGTTGTTGCGAGGGAACTGTGTTGTCAAAGTGACAGCGAGGATGAGCTACGAGGAGAAGGAGGAGAAAGAGGAAGAGGAGACGGGAGAAGGAGGAGGAAGAGACGGGAGAAGGAGGAGGAAGAGACGGGAGAAGAAGCCTCATCAAGGCGAGAGAAAGGAAGGAACCCGTGACTAAAGGTATATGTAGGAGGGGTTAATATGCTCGGAGAAGTACACAGATCCACCCAAAGTCATCACCCGTGTTTACCTAAGAGTGCGCAGTGCTCGATGGTAAACAAAACACTGGCTCTTGACTCTCGGCGAGTGACTCGTCAGAGAGGCTGGCAACGCCTCGCTAATCGTCTCAGGACGCACCTCGTGTACGCCGGATGTCAATACCACTCCACTTTCTCTCTCTCCTCTCACTTCTCTCACCCAACTTTCTCACTACTCCCCCTCCCCCTTCCCACTGTTCCTCCTGACAGCTGGACTCCTTCAGGTGATGGGATTAGTTACAGGCAGACATGTCACGTCGTCTCTAGTGGAGACACCTGGGGGTGGGGACGGGGTCTGCAGCAGCAGCAGCAGCAGCGAAAGATGCTGGGGAAGAAGTTGGGAGACGAGGAAGATTGGTCTACTCACCTGTCTGAAGAATGAGCTGTAACTCATTATGCTTTCTGTGGCAGGTACGTTTTTAAAATATATATCGATGTTATGTTGTGTGTTACATTTGCTACTGAAGCTGTGTGGGTGCTGAAGAACATTAAAGAATGTTGACTTCGGAAGAATGTTCACATTAATATGGGCTCACCTAATAGTGATTTAGGGAAGTTGAGCGCCAGCTCTCTGGCCCTCCCTTCTCAACATGCAGTTCAATCGTGTATAGCATCCACAGCCTGTGGATGGAGTTTTCCTATTGAAAAAAAACAACATTAGAACCAGACTAGATATCACAATGGTTTCGGAAGGGATCTGCTAGGATCTTGTATTATCCATTACCCTTGCCTGAAATGCTATGAGTACTACTGGCTTTAGGTATTGTATGTACTACCTCTATCTTTAAATCAAATAGAATATTTGTACTGTAACTCTGCAACTATGTATGTACTTTTCCTAAATAAATTATTATTATTATTATTATTATTATTATTATTATTATTATTACTATTAACTATAGTGTTCAACATAACACTAGAGATGGGAGAACTACCGGAAATCTGGAAAGAGGTAAATGTAGCTTCGATATTTATGAAAGCGAACAGATAGATGCAGACGATGAACGTGGCTTGAAGATATGAGAAGTAAATCACACACCAGATGAGAAGACGGCGACGTTTCGGTCCATCCTGGTCCATTATCAAGTCGATTGTGGTCCAGGACGGACCGAAACGTCTCCATCTCCTCATCTTCTAATGTGTGTGGTTTAGTTCACAAAGTGGAACAGACATGAAGCACTTCACACTAGACTAGTGTCCTTAACAAGCAGTCCATGAACAGTGCTGGAAAAAATAAAGAAATTCCATGAAAGATGCTGGAAAGAAATCGGAAAAGAGAATGAAAAACTTTTGGAAGAGTCAACATTATAAGAGAGGCACATCACTGCTCAAATAACTTGATTGAATTTTATGACAGGGTCACCAAAATAAGACACGAGACAGAAGGATGGGTAGACTGCATTTTCCAAGGCTGCAAGAAAGCTTTGATAGTTCCTCACAAAAGATTAATGCGTAAGATGGAGAGACAAGCGAGGATAAGAGTAAAGGTATTAGAGGAGGGGGGGGGGGAATAACCTAAGCTACTCTATCCCTTTATGTATTTTTTCTTGTCTCAATAAACATACTTGAACTTGAAGGTATTAGACTGGTCACGGGAGTACCTAGCGGACAGAAAACAAACGGGTGTGAGCTCGTGTATATATATATATATATATATATATATATATATATATATATATATATATATATATATATAATATATATATTCCAGCGCCTCAGTGTGGCGATACAGAGGGGAAATGCGCACTGCATCCAGGGTTCCTGCCCGCCATCTGAGGAGCTGGAGGAACTCGACAACCTATGACAACCATCTTTGTAACCCATATGTAACTCCTTTTTTGTAACAAAGTTCAAATAAAGTAAATATATATGTGTACATACAAAAGAATGGGGGTGGTAGGAGAAGATAATATTAGTGTTCAGTGAGAAACCACAAGGTCTCCTCTGAATACTTTTTATTTTCTTCTCCGAGGCTATGGGTCCCCACATTGGCACCAGAGGTGGTACCCTCACAAACTTTAAAAAAAAAAAAAAAAAAAAAAATATATATATATATATATATATATATATATATATATATATATATATATATATATATATATATATATATATATATATATCAATGTTTGCAGATGATGCAAAATTAATGGCAGTGAGAACTGAAGGGGACAGTAGAGTTCTGCAAGAAGACCTTTTCAAACTTCAGGAGTGGGCAGATAAATGGCTGCTGGAATTCAATCCCAGAAAGTGTAAAATAATGGAAATGGGTAATGGCGCTATTAGATCCGTATATAACTAAATAATAAGGCTAAGACAGTTACAGTAAATTATAAAGACCTCCCTAGACCTCACTCCCCCAGTCCCTGAGAGTAAAGCTCTCACTCATATTGATTATTGATCAGGTTATCTTGAGGTTATCTTGAGATGATTTCTGGGCTTTAGTGTACTGCGGCCCGGTCCTCGACCAGGCCTCCACCCCCCAGGAAGCAGCCCGTGACAGCTGACTAACACTCAGGTACCTATTTTACTGCTAGGTAACAGGGGCATAGGGTGAAAGAAACTCTACTCATTGTTTCTCGCCGGCGCCCGGGATCGAACCCGGGACCACAAGATCACAAGTCCAGCGTGCTGTCCGCTCGGCCATCCGGCTCCCTGACCAGACCACGCACGCGAAGGTGAAGGGATGACGACGTTTCGGTCCGTCCTGGACCATTCTCAAGTCGATCACAATCGACTTCAGAATTAATCGACTCTCATTCATACATGTTATGAGTGAGAGCCTGTTATGAGTCTTGGAGTACATGTACTCCAAGTACATGTACTTGGAGTACATGTATCCAAGAGAGCGTCTGGATACATGTTATCCCAACACAGGAGCATCTTACGAGATGCTCCTGTCAATCGACTTGAGAATGGTCCAGGACGGACCGAAACGTCGTCGTCCCTTCAACTTCTAGTGTGTGGTCTCGTCAACATCTTACGAGACGCAACCCGTGTCTAAGAATACCACGTAGATAACCGTGGTAGCAAGTTCCGGGTCAATACTGCCTCTTACGTCACCCACAAAATCTTGAGAGAAAACAGTTTCTACACTAAACAGAAACTACAATAGCGTGATGCATCAATGAACAAATCCACAAAGGCCGGCTGCACGATCCAAGTACAACTTCTGGTTTCAACTCTTTTGACCATGTCGTAGCTCAGTCGTTTAAGGCAGCGTCTGGGATGATCTCGGACGTAGGTTCGAATCCTCGTCACGGCCCTTGTGGATTTGTTTAGTGTCTACACATAACAGGTGTGAACTCGAACGAGTGACACTCAAACGACAGAAAATAAACAACAAACAGAAAACAGCCGTCAGTCAGGCAACAGACAAGACAACAGACAAGACAACAGAGAAGACAACAGAGAAGACAACAGATAAGACAACAGACAAGACAACAGACAAGACAACAGACAACAGACAAGACAACAGACAAGAAAACAGGCAAGAAAACAGACAAGAAAACAGACAAGGCAACAGACAACAGACTAAGAGACGTTGAGAACAATGGGCCAAAGGCCAGATTCACGAAGCAGTTACGCAAGCACTTACGAACGTGTACATCTTTCCACAATCTTTGACGGCTTTGGTTACATTTATTAAACAGTTTACAAGCATGAAAACTTCCCAATCAACTGTTGTTATTGTTATAAACAGCCTCCTGGTGCTTCGGAGCTCATTAACTGTTTAATAATTGTAAACAAAGCCGCCAAAGATTGAGAAAAGAGGAACAGGTTCGTAAGTGCTGGCGTAACTGCTACGTGAATCTGGCCCCAGGAGTCACCAGGCACTTACGCATCCCCCCTTACGAAACCTGTACATCTTTCAACAACTATGCGGCTATGTTTACATATTTATATATACTAAACACTTTACCGACTTCATAACTATACACATTCCAAGGTTATTATTGTTATGAATAAGTGCTTCTGATAGTGCGTCCAACCACTTGGGCTGGACGGTAGAGTGACGGTCTCGCTTCATGCAGGTCGGCGTTCAATCCCCGACCGTCCAAGTGGTTGGTCACCATCCCATCCCAAATCCTTATCCTGACCCCTTTCCAGTGCTATATAGTCGTAATGGCTTGGCGCTTTCCCCTGAAAATTACCTTACCTTCTCATAGTGCTTCGCAGCTCATAAACTGTTTATTAAAAGCAAGCAACGCCGGTAGGATTGATGAAAGATATACAGGTTTCGAACCCAGGCCAAGGATGACACACACCTGAAGCACAGAAAGCATCATATGGTGATGTTGTTTTAGATTCAGCAATTCGGAATAAAAAGTTGCAAGTAGCACGGGCTATGGTGATCCCGTAGTGGACTTGCCTGGCCCGGGAGCGGGGCTGCAGCTCAGTAGATGATGTAAATCGCTCGACCTTATCAAGGCCTTGCGTGAAAT
>NC_091240.1:8351506-8384006 GCF_040958095.1 Procambarus clarkii
CCCGCGAGGCCGCATTCACCTGTTCCATATTTTGGGCAGCAATATGTATGGTGTAATACTAATATGAGAGAGAGAGAGAGAGAGAGAGAGAGAGAGAGAGAGAGAGAGAGAGAGAGAGAGAGAGAGAGAGAGAGAGAGAGAGAGAGAGAGAGAGAGAGAGAGAGAGAGAGAGAGAATGAGATAGAGAGAGAGAGAGAGAGAGAGAGAGAGAGAGAGAGAGAGAGAGAGAGAGAGAGAGAGAGAGAGAGAGAGAGAGAGAGAGAGAGAGAGAGAGAGAGAGAGAGAGAGAGAGACACTACCACCTTCACACCAGATGGTTGTAAACATGAAAGAAGCGGAGACAAAGTTGCTAAATTCCTCCTCAACTTGGTATTTAATAGAGTTGGAGACATGGGTGGGCGAGGAACGAGTGTTATCACGGAGTGAGAGGTTGCGGCGCCCACGACTTACGACGCCCTGTCGCCAGTCTGGCGCCCAGCTGGGTCACGCTGGGGGAGGGGGTGTGGCGACGGGCTGGGGGAGGGGGTGTGGCAACGAGCTGGGGGGAGGAGGTGTGGCGACGGGCTGGGGGGAGGAGGTGTGGCGACGGGCTGGGGGGAGGAGGTGTGGCGACGAGCTGGGGGGAGGAGGTGTGGCGACGGACTGGGGGAGGGGATGTAGTGGCGATACACGACATGGCAAAGAGTATTAGGTCTTGCAGTACCAGTATAGTACCAGATAGTGAGCAAAGGAAGGTAAAAGGGGGTACATCTGAGGACGTGTGGGGAGGGGGTGGAGGTGGGGAAGGGGGGGTGGAGGTGGGGGGGGGGGTGGAGGGGGGGGTTGGAGGTGGGGGAAACAAATGGATGTTCTTGTCGTCGCCAGACTTACCGCCATTAAATGACACATGACACGAGTTAAAGACGCGACAGCTATTTGTTTGATGACATCCGCACCAGCCAACCAGGAATTCAGCCAGCCAGCCAGCCAACCAGCCAGCCAGCCAGCCAGCCAGCCAGCCAGTCAGCCAGCCAGCCAGCCAGTCAGTCAGCCAGCCAGCCAACCAGCCAGCCAGCCAGCCAGCCAGTCAGCCAGCCAGCCAGCCAGCCAGCCAGCCAGGCAGTCAGCTAGCCAACCAACCAACCAACCAACCAACCAACCAACCAGCCAGCCAGTCAGCCAGCCAGCCAGCCAGGCAGTCAGCTAGCCAACCAACCAACCAACCAACCAACCAACCAGCCAGCCAGTCAGCCAGCCAGCCAGGCAGTCAGCTAGCCAACCAACCAACCAACCAACCAGCCAGTCAGCCAGCCAGCCAGCCGGCCAGCCAGCCAGCCAGCCAACCAGCCAGCCAGCCAGCCAGCCAGCCAGCCAGCATACCTTATCCCATTTCATCCACAAATCCACCTGCATCATATTGATCTCCCGTACAACGCTGCATGGACTCTGCCCCTTGTCTCTGGGTTAGTTTCCGCACTATTCCCCACAAGATCATAAGTCACTGTAATTATATGCAACTAATCAATCATACTGGAACATTTATAAATGAGCATTAAAAAGGTATTTACATCTTTTGTTGTGGCCCAAAACTCACAACTTTGCATTATCACACCTTAAAACTTAGAACAATATATATATGGCAATGCCCCCCTCCTCTCAGTCTCAAGGAACATGTACACTGAGAGGTATACTCTACTTCTTGGTGTACATGCACAGATAAGTTTACTTTTGTCCAGGACAATGTTCACGACTATTTGTTACTGTGCTGGTTGTACAGTAACTATTATGGCAGAGGTAATGGTCCTCCAGAGGTTGCCAGGCTTGATACCAAACCCGAGACCCCACATGGCTACTACTATGGCTACTACTATGGCTACTACTATGGCTACTTTAGGCAGGTGTCCTCTTCCCGTATGTCTTACTCTTTTGCCTCTTCCCCTTGCCCCTACCCCTTACCATTCTTCCCCTTACCCCTACCCCTTACCATTCTTCCCTCTCCCGTTCTTCCTCCTGCTGATGGAATTAAACCATTCTGATGGTCGGGATAATTTCTGTGTTTACTTGTGAAATGTCCTCCACTCTCGGGCCGATATGTGACCCCGGGTGATTGCCAAGGGAGTCCTGGGGGGAGGGGGGCTGGCTGGTTCTGGGGGTGGCCTGGCCCTAGGGGGGGGGGGGAGAGGGATGGCCCTGGGGGGGGGGGGGGTTGGCCCTGGGGGGGGGTCAACGGGCAGCCCTAATCAATTACTGCAGTTTTACTTCCTGTCAGGTTTCTCGTGTCTTTCCAATTTTGTCCGATTGTCTGCTTGTTTGTCTATATATTTGTGTTTTCTCTCTCTCTCTCTCTCTCTCTCTCTCTCTCTCTCTCTCTCTCTCTCTCTCTCTCTCTCTCTCTCTCTCTCTCTCTCTCTCTCTCTCTCTCTCTCTCTCGCATAATGACACCAGCTTACCTTGTGTATTTTTACACAGGTAGGCACATCAGGAGTAGATTACTGACTCATGGTAGCAGGCTTAGAGCTTCCCCTTCCTACAGCTCATGGTATAAGCGTTGCCCTTTAACCGTATCATCAGAAAACGACCCCAATGACCGCTTTACACCCAGGCCTCCAATTGAAGCTGGGTGAACAGGGCCGAACATTTAATAATTCGTTCCCATTCAATCTTCCTCGGGTTCACGCAGGACAAGTGTCGTATGTGTGTGTATAATTACTAGGCCAACGACTGACCATATATATTATGCAGCCCAGAGCAGTAGTGTATCTCCCAGATACCTATTTACTACTTGGAGAACAGGTTCATGAGGCGAAAGGAAACGCTGCCGAAATAGTTTGTCCCAGATGAGGATTGAACCCGAGTCTCTCGAGTGCGAGTCAAGAACGTTCTCCACTAGACCACGGAGGCCCCCCTCCCCCCCCACTCAAGGACTCTATCTATCGCCCGTTTAAACCTGTCAGTTCTGTGTCGCTCCCCGTGACCTGGCACGGTAATAATGCCTCGTAATAATGCTTAATAATGCCTCCAGTGTTCCTGACGAGAGATCTAGAAACCAGGGCTCTGGTTCCCCCTAATCCTTTATTCTCTCTGTCTCTCTTTCTCTCTCTCTCTCTCTCTCTCTCTCTCTCTCTCTCTCTCTCTCTCTCTCTCTCTCTCTCTCTCTCTCTCTCTGTCTCTCTCTCCCTCTCTCTCTCTCTCTCTCTCTCTCTCTCTCTCTCTCTCTCTCTCTCTCTCCCTCTCCCTCTCTCTCTCTCTCTCTCTCTCTCTCTCTCTAGGCGAAGCAATTCAGACAAAACATAACAGAAAAATTATTGAAACAAAAATCTTACATAATGACTCCAGGTTTCTTTATGTATTTTTCAGGGGCTTGGACCCTTATCGTTATCTATTTTTGCTCCACTAATACATTTCCTGCTTCAAGGCCAAGACATTCTTAATGGTTTACTGGGAAAAGTCACGCCGGAGCAGGTCAGAAAGTCCGGCTCTTATTAGTGGTGGTAAATAGGGACTTGAGCTAGTAAAGTAAATGATACTGATCTGATTTATTAATAAACTCTATATATATTTCCAAGTACTACTTATATAACTTTTAAAAGTACATTAAAACTGCTACTTTTAGTTCACTTATTGTACATAAATTATTGGAATAACAAATTTGTCTTAGGGAAGAGGGGCGGGGGGGGGAAGGACCACTAGATCAACTCAAAGGTAAAATCTGCCACCTATATCATTAATATTTTCTGCCACTACTACTGCTACCACCATCACTAGTGTTGCTCCTTCCTACTACTACCACACGTGTTACTGGTGGTAGTGGTAGGTGAGAGACGCGCGTGCTGCAGGTGTGTTCCCCGCAACACACACACGTGCGCGCGCACACACACACACACACACACACACACACACACACACACACACACACACACACACACACACACACACACACACACACACACACACCAAGTCCATTATTAGTCCAAGAGCTAATAGCTCGATTCTGCAGATACAAATATTAAATACAAATAATAAATACACACACACACACACACACACACACACACACACACACACACACACACACACACACACACACACACACACACACATAATGTATGTATGATGTATGTATTAGAGAGAGAGAGGAAGGTACCAAGAAACCGTATAGGCACTGGAATGTCACGTGTGTGTCTACAACCAACTTAAGCGTCCCACATGTGTAGCCATACCTGTTGACAGTACCAAAAACCTAACCTCATAACCTCCCCGTCTTCCCCGCCATCATTCAAAAGAATAAATTTGTGCTGCATGTAAATGAACGTCAACTAGACGGGTGCTGAACGGCGTTGGGGGGGTAGAGGGGTCAAAGGTCATTAAAAAGCCCTGGGCGGGACTTTGATCAAGCACCCTATGAGACTTTTATAACTTGTTCTCACACCTTTATTACCCCGCTTGCGTCGTCCCATCTGCCGTTATTTCTTGCCGTTCTTTAAAACTCAGGCAACTCCCCACCGCCCAATTTTTTGGGGTGGAAAACAGTGTTTGTGTCAAGTTCAAGTGCGTTTATTGAGACTATAAAAATACATCTCAGAGGGATAGAGTGGCGGAGGCTATTTCTATCCTCGTGTCAAGATTGATGGTGTGGTTGATGGACATTATGGGTTGATGGTGGCCAGTGAAGGGTTACAGAAGCGCTGACGTCTGTCAGACTGTTGGCACTGGGGCCTGGTAGCTGAGTGGACGGCGCTTCGGATTCGTAGTCCTGAGGTTCCGGGTTCGATCCCCGGTAGAGGCGGAAACAAATGGGCAGAATTTCGTTCACCCCTGATGTCCCTGTTACCTAGCAGTAAATAGGTACCTGGGAGTTAGACAGCTGCTACGGGCTGCTTCCTGGGGGTGCGTAAGAAAAAGAAAGCTTGGCCGAGGACCGGGCCGCGGGAACGCTAAGCCCCGAAATCATCTCAAGATAACCCTGCCCATCAAGATCAAGATAACTGCATGATTGAGGTTACCTGCACTGATTAAGGAACCTATTTCAACATACAAGAATTGAACACAAATGTCTGGTGCCTTAAAACAAATGAAGAGATCTAGATTGGTTATAAAAACATTATAATTCTTTTAATTAAGGAATATTCTGTCTTAAAGAATTCCATCTATGAGCTACTATACTGATAAACAATAATTATTTGTTTTCAGTTTCCAGCAGTGTTCCTAAGCGTTCTAAATCCCAGCTTTGATATATTCTTATAAAAAAAATCTTTCTTTAACTCTTATATATCCTCAGAGTCCGTCTTACATTTTTTTTTTAATTTTAAGGAAAGTTATTGAATTACTTTAACTTCTCTTCATAATCTTGTCTCTCCAGTTCAGGTAATATTGTAGGTGGATAGTTTTTTTTTAGTTTTTTTTTTTTATTTAGAGATTCTGTCATGCAAGATTTTCATGTGTGTGTGTTTGTGTTAGTGTGTGATTGTCTGTTTTTGTGTTTGTGCCTCCAGGATCGAGCTGTTAGCTCTTGGACTCCGCCTTTCTGTCCGCCTATTGTCTAATGTGCTGACTTGCAACCTATTTTTTCACACACACACACACACACACACACACACATAGGGAATTGACCAGGTAGACAAAGATGGATTATTTAGCATGGGTGGCACACGCACAATGGGACACAGGTGGAAGCTGAGTACCCAAATGAGCCACAGAGACGTTAGAAAGAACATTTTCAGTGTCAGAGTAGTTAGTAAATAGAATGCACTAGGAAGTGATGTGGTGGAGGCTGACTCCATAAACAGTTTCAAATGTAGATACGATAAAACCCAGTAGGCTCAGGAATCTGTACACCAGTTGATTGACAGTTGAGAGGCGGGACCAAAGAGCCAGAGCTCAAGCCCTGCAAGCATTACTACGTGAGTACACACACACATCCCCAGGATGCAGCCCTCAACCAGCTAACACCCAGGTACCTTCTCAGTACCAGGTGATCAGAGACATTAGGCGAGAAAAACTTTGTTAATTTGTTTTACCTCGGCAAAGATTCGAACCCGCTCATGTGTGTGTGCTTGGTTGCTGTTGGTATGAGGAACGGGCACTCATGTGCACATCCGAGCGCCGGGATACCTTGCAACACAACACTTCAGGGAAAATCTTCAAAATGTATGATGGATTTCCCTCCCTCAGGGATAACTGTGAAGCAGCGAACAGATGTTCCGCTGATAAAACATCGAGACACAGGGCTAACACAAAGTTTAACAAAAGGTGCGTGTGTAAATGGTTCAAACAGAAGTCCAAGCTGCTCATGATCCACAATAAATGAAGAATGATGGTAAAGAAATTGAAATAAGTTTGAGGTAAAATACACACAAAGGGATGAGGTAGCTCAAGCTATTCTCACCCCGTTCAGTACAACGTGTTCATACAAATACAGACACACATCACAAACAATAAACATATTGCCAAACATTCTGAGAAATAAACATATACATTTCCTGATGGTAAAGGATCAAATACTAAACTCAAGAACTAATACCCAATCCACACATCTGGGAATGAAGAAAAAAACATTTCATGACTTGATAATGTTCCAAGACGGACCGAAACGCCGCCCATTCTTCATTTTCAGATCTGTAACTTGGGTATAAACTCTTGAGCCACGTTATGGAGCCTTATGGTCAGCAAACAAGGAGGATATTCACAAGGATAATACTCACAAAGGAAGGAAGTGTGTGCTGCAACTCACAACAAGAACGCGGAACAAACCAAGCTTCACCAGAGATCTCTTGAGAATACCCAAGACAAAGAAAGGTATATTTACTTTGTCGAACAGACACAAGGACAATACGAGATCAGACATAACCTAAGCACTACATATCAAACACTCTTAACCACGCAGACTTAGGGACGCCCTGCTACACACCAGACTAAGCCAGAACTGTCACCTATATCGTGACTATACGCCCTGGCCGACCTATCAAAAGGCAAAAGACTGCCCAATCCCCTTGACTGGGTAACACATCACCTCATCTTACATAGTGTATATATGTATATATATATATATATATATATATATATATATATATATATTAGATTACCCCAAAGAATTGTAAAATTAATTTTACGAAGTTAATTTGTTCACCTTCCTTTCCAAGCGAAGAATATAAGAAATATAATATCTATATCTATATATCTATATCTATATATCTATATCTATATATCTATATCTATATATCTATATCTATATATCTATACAATATTTCGATTTCCGCGTAATATTTCCATGACAGCAAATAAGTAAACTCTTTAAATAAATTCACATAAAATGTACATCATGCAGAAAATCGAAAATTTATCGAGTGAAGAAGAAATGAGTTGGAAATTTGATCTTATCAAAGGACCAGAGACGCTGTGAAACGCAGAGTTGTGGAGGAACTTAAGATGGAATCACAATGTGTCTTCTCTCTCTCTCTCTCTCTCTCTCTCTCTCTCTCTCTCTCTCTCTCTCTCTCTCTCTCTCTCTCTCCCTCTCTCTCTCTCTCTCTCTCTCTCTCTCTCTCCCTCTCTCTCTCTCTCTCTCTCTCTCTCTCTCTCTCTCTCTCTCTCTCTCTCTCTCTCTCTCTCTCCCTCTCTCTCTCTCTCTCTCTACACACGTACATAAAGCCCAAGAGACATAACGTGTAGAATAAGACTAGGGCACAAAGAAGCTATATTGAGCAAGAACCAGCCACCGTGGTGGTTCAAGGTAGATGTCCTCCTCGAGTCTGGACATTAAACTATGCCAAAGGGCGACGGTGTCACCCTCGAGGACGGATATACACATATGTGTTTCAGACGACCTTTAAGGAAGTGAACATTTCTCTGCAAACCAAAATTAAATTACCCGATTTGAAAACCTTTTAAACTGACGATAGCAAACTTATTTTCTGGATTTTCCAGGAAAATCAAGAAAATGAAATTTTCTTGAGGCCTTCTGGAGTTCAGAGGTAATTCATATTCCTCTAGGAATGGGGATTAAGCCTGTGGATTTATGCAATGAATATACCCCAGCGATCATTACAATAAAGGGCACCTGCACGATTTAAGGTGTGTGGAGGGAGTAGGAGAATATGATGGGGGAATTGGGATTAACCCGAGAGGATTAGGATGCCCTTTAGGATTGAGCTGGAATACATGTAACGCGCGTGATTATGTTGCGGGGGATTTACAGGGGATTACGCGATTTACAAAGGACGGAAATGCCTGTGTGTGTGTCGCCGCGCTTAAACTATAAACTGAATGAAGAGCCATCAGCGAGATGAGCGTTGGGTAAGGTCACACAAGGTAAGGTCACTCAAGGTAAGGTCACTCAGGGTAAGGTCACTCAAGGTAAGGTCACACAAGGTAAGGTCACATAAGGTAAGGTCACTAGGTAAGGTCACTCAAGGTAAGGTCATACATGGTAAGGTCACATAAGGTAAGGTCACTAGGTAAGGTCACTCAAGGTAAGGTCATACATAGTAAGGTCACATAAGGTAAGGTCACTAGGTAAGGTCACTCAAGGTAAGGTCATACATGGTAAGGTCACACATGGTAAGGTCACTAGGTAAGGTCACTCAAGGTAAGGTCATACATGGTAAGGTCACATAAGGTAAGGTCACTAGGTAAGGTCACTCAAGGTAAGGTCACACATGGTAAGGTCACTCAAGGTAAGGTCACACAAGGTAAGGTCACACAAGTTAAGGTCACTCAAGGTAAGGTCACTCAAGGTAAGGTCACACAAGTTAAGGTCACTCAAGGTAAGGTCACACAAGGTAAGGTCACACAAGTTAAGGTCACTCAAGGTAAGGTCACTCAAGGTAAGGTCACACAAGTTAAGGTCACGCAAGGTAAGGTCACACAAGGTAAGGTCACTCAAGTTAAGGTCACTCAAGGTAAGGTCACACAAGTTAAGGTCACGCAAGGTAAGGTCACACAAGGTAAGGTCACTCAGGGTAAGGTCACACAAGGTAAGGTCACACAAGTTAAGGTCACGCAAGGTAAGGTCACACAAGTTAAGGTCACGCAAGGTAAGGTTACACAAGGTAAGGTCACACAAGGTAAGGTCACGCAAGGTAAGGTCACACAAGGTAAGGTCACACAAGGTAAGGTCTCTCAAAGTAAGGTCACACATGGTAAGGTCACACAAAGTAAGGTCACACATGGTAAGATCACACAAGGTAAGGTCTCTCAAAGTAAGGTCACACATGGTAAGGTCACACAAGGTAAGGTCATACAAGGTAAGGTCACACAAGGTAAGGTCTCTCAAAGTAAGGTCACACATGGTAAGGTCACACAAGGTAAGGTCATACAAGGTTAGGTCACACAAGGTATGAAAAGAAAAACACTAATCCAATATGACTATACAGTTCTTGGAAGGGATTCGAGGAAAACTCACGACCCTATACATCAACCACCCCATACATCAACCACCCTATACATCAACCACCCCATACATCAACTACCCCATACATCAACCACCACTGGGCTACCTACCTGCCTTCGTTACCTCACAGGTGGTATAATTAAACTTCACCATCATCATCATATTAAGACAATGAGCTGGGATACGACAGAGGGAAGGAATGGTGCATATAGTCACTTAAAGTATTGGGGGATCGAACCCCGACCTCCCACCACACTGCATGGCGTTTTAATTTAAACGAGACAATTCTGCTCGCAACTACGCTCGCGTGCGCGCAAGGAGGTGCGCAGGCGTACCGAAGATGGCGTTATCAGGTCGTCGATTGTGGTGTATGCCGGAGGGAACTAGCAACTCTACGACCCTGGCTGGTGAAAAGGAAATGAAGCTGTCTCTTCTCTCTCTCTCTCTCTCTCTCTCTCTCTCTCTCTCTCTCTCTCTCTCTCTCTCTGTCTCTCTCTCTCTCTCTCTCTCTCTCTCTGTCTCTGTCTCTGTCTCTGTCTCTCTCTCTCAGATAACAGAACTAGGTGAAGGAAGGAATGAAATAACAAACGTGTAAGAAAAAAAATCCAGAAAACATATTAATGAGAATAAAATAAGAATAAACAGCCTGAATAGGATTAATATATAAAAATGATGAGACAAGAAGCCCTAATCTCTCGACCAGTGAGCCATAAAAGCATTCTATGCAAGACGACGGGATAAAAAGGAGAATATGCGGGGAAAGAAGTCTATCAAAACAGGTAAATGTAATCAGACTGCACATTTCTGGACTGCCAGGAAGCTTTTGACAGTGTCCTGCATGATACTAATCCACAAGTAAATGAACAGACCGGCGCTACACTGTATAACACAGTATCTGAACAATAGATTGCAAATAGATCCCCCATGAAGAATATTTATCTTCTTATCAATATTTACCAAGGAGAAAATGAGGAAGGATAACCATAGAGAGCTTGCGAGAAGCTACAGGAAGACCTGAACTGTAATTGTGATCTAACAAGTGGCTACTAGAGCTCAGTTGTAGCAAATGTAAAGTAATAAATATGGATGCCGGCGTGTGAAGGTCAATTACAAGGCACGAAGTGGAAACCCTTCTTGAGTCGGGGAGAAAAAGCCATGGAACACATGGAACACGGAACCTGTCTTCTGAGGCACTGTCTTCTAAGGCACTTGCAATGAGGCACTGTCTTCTGAGGCACTGTCTTCTGAGGCACTAGCACTGAGGCACTGTCTTCTGAGGCACTGTCTTCTGAATCACTGTCTTCTGAGGCACTAGCACTGAGGCACTGTCTTCTGAGGCACTGTCTTCTGAATCACTGTCTTCTGAGGCACTAGCACTGAGGCACTGTTTTCTGAAGCCCTTCCAATGAGGCACTGTCTTCAACGTCGGCCAACATAAGGTCTACATTTATATGTAGTTAAAACAAAACAAAAAACGGAAATTCTAGGGTTATGTAACCCAAATATTCGAGCATTGATATGACTGATCCACACACACACAGACACCAGGAACTAAACCACGCCATTGAAAGAGAGAGAAGAAACAGGATAGATAGATCACACTATTCAAAAACTTTCTGGAAATTGACAAGGTAGACAGTACCAGACTATTTGAGAAAGTGATACACAGACAAGGTAACAGGCGTGGAAATAATGTACCTAAATGGATCAGAGGGATATCAGAAATAATTATCCTCAAGAGTCAGAATCGTCAAGAAATGAATGAAATAGAGTGTGGAAGGGATGGAAACAGCCTCCAGACCCAGTGTCAAATATACAAAACGACGCTCCAGAACTTGGACAACAGTTGATTGGAAATAAAGAGAGGGACTCAAGAGTTGAAGCTCAGCTACTGCAAGCACAGCTACGGGAACACACACACACACACACACACACACACACACACACACACACACACACACACACACACACACACACACACACACACACACACATCTGAAACTCCTTCGGCCCCTCCCATCCTGCCACGCCATATAATAATAATAATAATAATAATAATAATAATAATAATAATAATAATAATAATAATAATAATTATAATAATAATATCTTCTAGTGATCTTGACAACTTTTTAATTAATCGCATTCTACATTGCTCTCTCCCACAACCCCCCCCCCGGATTCCCTACCATCAACACATACCTGGCTCTACCCGTGGCACTTGACCCTGAGTGCCGGGCTCCCATTAGACCTAACAGCAGTTTAATGAAATGACCCCATTCACTGCTTATTCTCAAACATATTTACATTTATAACTGTGTGGCAGTACTGAGTTCCCTTCAACATCTCCTTCATCTAAGCCTCTCCAGGCGTGTACAGTTCTTAGGCTGATGACGAAGGTCCTTCCATCATCACTTAATTCAACTGTATTTATCTAGTCTTCATCACTGTGACCTGGTCCTGATCTTCCTTAATGTAAACATTACCTCTTTGTCCACTTTGCTGATTCCCCTTTGTTCAGCGTGAAGAGGGGAATGTGGTAATAGGGAGAATAGGGGGAAGGTTGAGGCACACACATCAGGGGAGAGAAAGAGTGAGCGAGAAATATGAAACACAGATATCCAGAAAGAAACAGAATAAAGTGAGAAAGATAGAAAATGGATGAAACACAGATATTGACAGAGAGGCAAAGAGAGCAAGTAATATAGAAGGATAAAATACAGACATCTAGAGAGAGAGAGAGAGAGAGAGAGAGAGAGAGAGAGAGAGAGAGAGAGAGAGAGAGAGAGAGAGAGAGAGAGAGAGAGAGAGAGAGAGAGAGAGAGAGAGAGAGAGAGACAGACAGAGACAGAACGAAACAGAAAGAGGGAGACAGAAAAACACCTGCAGAGACAAACTGCCCCTCCCCCAACATTTCTTGCCATTCGTTTTGAGACGCCATATCTCTAAATGTTCACCACACAGCAGCTATACAATATTCAACCCGCGTTTACACCTTCGTAAACTCAAGATAATGACACTATAAAGATAGTGAGAATCTAGTATTACTGGATACAAAATACATTACGGCGTTCCGTTGCTTATCTTGATACGTTTGCATTAGTTATTTGATTGATTTTAGTGGTTTACAAGGTCTCAGTACTATTGTACTAAGAGAACTGAGTACTATTGTACTATGAGAACTGGGTCCGTGTGTACAGTGGTGTGAGAGCATGAATGAGATGTGAGTATGTTGAATAGGACAACAGTCCGCTGGAATGTGATAGATTTGTAGTTCTGAGAAATATGTGTGAGATCGATAATTTACATATGGGCTTGACTAATAATTTAAATTTGTGATAGAGGAATTATTTAATTATTTATTAAGTCATTAATGTAAATATGTGATAGGTCAATCATTTAAATATGTAATAGACTTTTAATTTCAATATGTATCAATAACTAAATTTTTGATAGAAAGAAAATTAAAAAAAGTTTTAGATCAATAATGCATCAATATATATATATATATATATATATATATATATATATATATATATATATATATATATATATATATATATATATATATATAAAGCAGTTTTATGAAAGACCATACGATCCCCCCTCCCCTTGACAAACCGCTGTCATAAAAGCAGGACTATAGGGAGAGAAACGCTACATGTTGAAAGGTCAATTGTAAAAGCCCTTGTGCATTACATTGGTGATTCTGGTGTGAGAGAGAGAGTGTGTGTGTGTGTGTGTGTGTGTGTGTGTGTGTGTGTGTGTGTGTGTGTGTGTGTGTGTGTGTGTGTGTGTGTGTGTGTGTGTGTGTGTGTGTGTGTGATTTGAGCCTCATATTACTAAGACAGACAAACACAGGCCTAAATGCATCATCCAAGATACAAAGAGACTTAAGAGTGGACAAAGACAGACTGTTGATTATCGGGAGCAGCAAAACGAGGGCGATACAGATGGAAATTTTAAACTTACGCGAATTAGAGGGACATAGAAAGCAGTTTCTCCAGTACGAGAAGAGCGAGCAATTGGTACGTATATAATATCAAACGACGTTACGATGAAATGACCCGAATCTGTCACCACTGCACCTGATACACCCCATTACTAAAATGCTGTAAGGCTTCGGAGCTGCTGCGGATAGCTCACTGTTAGCAGACATAAAACCAATTCCTATTCTGCTGTCTCCAAAGCGGGTCTCTAAGGTCGAGCACCAGGAGGTTCGGACGTCAGCTATTACAGGGGACTGAAAGGAGCCCTAGGAGCGAGCAGGAGGCTTGTGGTGGCGGAGTGAGTGATTGCTTCTAGGGTTCATTTGGGTGAACACTTAGACCGAGCGCTGTGTGTGTGTCTGTGGGCTCACCTAGATGGGTTCACCTAGATGGGCTCACCTAGATATGTTTATAAGTAAGGGCAACAGCTTAATAGACGCGCCTTGAGGCTGGTAACATCGAGAATTAGAAGTTGGTTACCAAAGGGCTTGAAACTGGCCACTCAAGATACTGAAGCTGCAACTGCCGGGTTTTGAAGCTAGGAACCCCAGGCCTTGAAGCTAGGGACCCCAGGCCTTGAAGATAGGGACCCCAGGCCTTGAAGCTAGGAACCCCAGGCTTTGAAGCTAGGGACACCAGGCCTTGAAGCAAGGAACCCCAGGCCTTGAAGCTAGGGACCCCAGGCCTTGAAGCTAGAGACCCAAGGCCATGGGAAAAGTGTAGCATCGACAGAAGGTTCAGTATAACACATTACAAATATAAATTTCTTAATATATATACTTTTCCATTCTCCACCCGTGACACAGGTGACACACCCCAGCAAGCGAAGGTGTTTACAATAACAAATAAAACAGGATATTTCCTAATGGACAAATAAAACACAGAAGGCAAATAAATAAAGAGACAAAAGACCGTGAAGTATATAGAGAGATGGTCAGCAAACAAGTTCTATATAAACTAGCTCCTAGAACTTAAAATATACCTTAAACAACCTATAGAGAAGGGATAAAGTTTTTTTTCGTACGTCATTATTATTAAATATTGTGAAGATTCAACTTATTTTGCACCCTCTTCCTTCCTAGACGGGATACGAACTCAGGGCAATACTTTGCAACACGGGTTTGTCCTATACGACTGCAGATTGACCGAGCTCCATTCCCAGCACCGTAGCCACGTTGTTTTATGTTGTCACGCTCGTGTTCGTTGTAATAACCTACAATTAATAACCTGTAATAACCTGTGATTAACTCGTGTGTTTGCAGGAAAGCTAGTTCCTTACACACACACACCCACACACACACACCACACACACACACACACACTCACACACACACACACACACCACACACACACACACCACACACACACACACACACACACACACACACACACACACACACACACACACACACACACACACACACACACACACACACACACACACCACACACACACACACACACACTCCGAGCTGAGAGGTATGAGCTACGAGGAGAGACTACGGGAATTAAACCTCACTTCGTTGGAAGACAGAAGAGTTAGGGGGAACATGATCACCACATTCAAGATTCTCAAGGGAATAGACAGGGTTGATAAAGACAGGCTGTTTAACACAAGGGGAACACGCCCTAGGGGACACAGATAGAAACTGAGTGCCCAAATGAGCCACAGAGATATTAGAAAGAACTTTTTTAGTGTCAGAGTGGTTGACAAATGGAATGCATTAGGAGGTGATGTGGTGGAGGCTGACTCCATACACAGTTTCAAGTGTAGATATGATAGAGCCCAATAGGCTCAGGAATCTGTACACCAGTTGATTGACGGTTAAGAGGCGGGACCAAAGAGCCAGAGCTCAACCCCCGCAAACACAACTAGGTGAGTACACACACACACACACACACACACACACACACACACACACACGCACACGCACACACACACGCACACGCACACGCACACGCACACGCACACACACACACACACACACACTCACACACACACAGCCACAAACTATAAGGCACTTACACACACACGTCTTAGTAATGACCCCACACAACCGCTTGCTTTAGCAACATAAACTGCAAGATAATAAGGCGATTAACGCAATCCGGAGGGTCAATTAAAGCCCTAACAAGGTATTTAAGGGCCAAACTTGTATGGCGCTGTGCTGGCGCACGCTTAGTGTAGCTGGGTACTCGCCTAGTTGTGCTTGTGGGGGGTTGAACTCTGGCTCTTTGGTCCAGCCTCTCAACTGTCAATCAACTGGTGTACAGGTTCCTGAGCCTACTGGGCTCTATCATATCTACATTTGAAACTGTGTATGGAGTCAGCCTCCACCACATCACTGCCTAATGCATTCCATCCGTTAACTACTCTGACACTGAAAAAGTTCTTTCTAATGTCTCTGTGGCTCATTTGGGTACTCAGTTTCCACTTGTGTCCCCTTGTTCGCGTACCACCCGTGTTAAACAATTTATTTTTATCTACCCTGTCGATTCCTCTTAGAATTTTGTAGGTAGTGATCATGTCTTCCCGAGCTCTCCTATCTTCCAGCGACGTTAGGTTCATTTCATGCAGCCTTTCCTCGTAACTCATGCCTCTTAGTTCTGGGACTAGCCTAGTGGTATACCTTTGAACTTTTTCTAGCTTCGTCTTGTGCTTGACAAGGTACGGGCTCCATGCTGGGACCGCATACTCAAGGATTGGTCTTACATACGTGGTATGCAAGGTTCTAAATGATTCCTTACACACAGGTTCCTGAAGGCAGTTCTGATGTTAGCCAGCCTCGCATACGCCGCCGATGTTATTCTTTTTATGAGGGCTTCAGGAGACAGGTTTGGTGATATCAACTCCTAGATCTTTCTCTCTGTCCGTTTCATGTACGACTTAATCTCCCAATCGGTATCCTGTTTCCACTGCCTAGTTTCGTTGCCTTACATTTGCTCGGGGTTGAACTGAAGCAACCATTTGTTGGACAATTCATTCAGTTTATCTAGTTCATCTTGTAGCCTCATACTATCTTCCCCTGTTTTAATCCTCCTCATAATTTTTGCATCATCAGCAAACATTGAGAGGAACGAGTCTATTCCCTCTGGGAGATCTTTCGCATATATCAGAAACAGTATAAGTCCCAGGACTGAACCCTGCTGGACTCCACTGGTGATACTTCGCCAATCTGAGGCCTCGTCCCTCACAGTGACTCTCTGTCTTCTGTTGCTTAGGTATTCCCTTATCCAATGGAGTACCTTCCCAATCACTGCCACTTCTTTAGTATCCAAGGTGAGATTTCATCCGGGGCCTATGGCCTTTGTCACATCCAACTCTCGCAAGAGCTTCCTCACCTCTCCACTGGTAATCCCAAAGTCCTGTAGAGGTGCCTGGTTATCTATTCCCTCTTTTATCTCTGGAACTTCTAATTGCTCTAACGTGAAGACCTCCTGTAATTTCTTATTGAGTTCCTCGCACACTTCCTTATCGTTTGTAGTGAATCAGTCTGCCGCCAACCTAAGTTTCATTACCTGTTCCTTCACTGTTGTTTTCCTCCTGATGTGGCTGTGCAGTAATCTAGGTTAAGTCTTTGCTTTTCTTGCTATGTTATTTTCATATTGCCTTTCTGCCTCTCTTCTCATCCTGACGTATTTATTCCTGACACTCTGGTACCTTTCTCTGCGCCCTAGTGTCCTATTATTTCTATAGTTTCTCTATAGAAACGTGTGTGCGCGCGCGCGTGTGTGTGTGTGTGTGTGTGTGTGTGTGTGTGTGTGTGTGTGTGTGCGTGCGTGCGTGCGTGCGTGCGTGCGTGCGTGCGTGCGTGCGTGCGTGCGTGCGTGTGTGCGTGTGTCTGACATAGGGCGATGTTTTCCCCCTAATTCATCTATCTCAGAGAAGGAGTAATACTCGGGGCACGACACCAAGGCTGTCACTGAAGGCTGACCTTAATTGAAAACTTCTGCAGCATACCCAACACTACCAAATGTCCGATAATCCTCCCGGAACCCAGATAAAATATCCCTTAATATACTCTACACAACATACGTGAGACTTGCCTCCTAATGTGCAGCTTACCGTAGGTCCCGGAGTTGAGGGGAGGATGGGGGATGTGCATGGAAGGTTCAGAGAAGTTAACCTCACAACTTTGGATATCAGGAGACACTATACGACTCGACAATAACTTAGACGATTTCTTATGATTCTATCTTGAACAAAGGAGAATTGCTTCACGTGGTATATAATGGAACAAGACGGCATTGCACGACACTGAAGACGCAATTGAGTCACAGACACGCCAAGAGAATTTATTAGCATAATTGTAAATAAAGTGAAGGTGGTTAAAGAGAACGCTTGGTAAAGCAGCCTCTCTATGTATAGCTTCAAAGGCAATCCTGTTAAGTCACGTGTGTGTGTGTGTGTGTGTGTGTGTGTGTGTGTGTGTGTGTGTGTGTTAAGAGCCATTGCATTAACCAATATAGGTCGACTTTGCACACTCATATAGCATGTTCATCCACAGGTCCAACTGTTTATTCAGTGGACCATGTTCACTATTCACTGGACCAGCTTATACATCCACTGTATCAGGTTATATATTGACTGGACCAGCTTATATATCCACTGTATCAGGTTATATATTGACTGGACCAGCTTATACATCCACTGGACCAACTTATACATCCACTGTATCAGGTTATATATTAACTGGAACAGCTTATACATCCACAGGACCAGCTTATACATCCACTGGACCAGCTTATACATCCACAGGACCAGCTTATACATCCACTGGACCAGCTTATACATCCACTGGACCAACTTATACAACCAATGGACCAGCTTATACATCCACAGGACCAGCTTATACATCCACTGGACCAACTTATACAACCAATGGACCAGCTTATACATCCACTGGACCAGCTTATACAACCATTGGACCAGCTTATACATCCACTATGGAAGCTTGTTCATCCCCCCCGCCCCTCCCGGGCCAGCATGTTTATCCAGCAAATGCATTTGTCAAATTTCAGATGCCGTTTGTTGACGTAATGAGATTCCCGAATGCCAACAGCGCTGGGGATTCCAGTACCATGTTAGGAGCTGCTTTTGATCTCCCGGCGAGCAGTCGCTACGGTAATGTTTTGCATTGCTTTGAAGCAGAAGGTCGGAGGAGCCCATGTCCAGAAGGAACACAATATCGTAAAAGCAAAAATGGCAGCTTTTCGACAGGTTTATTGGGCTGTTAGACGTAGCACAAGCTTAACTGGAGCAAGGGAAAACCGCTCCAAAGGACAACCTTGGAGTCTTAGCTGTCTGTATAAGCCACACATGCAAGGGATAATAGCAACAGACCAGCACACTGAGAGCGAGCCTCGTCACAGCCCCGTGATCACCCATTCTAATTAAAACTAACACCCCACAAACCACGTTCGCCTGCCACCCACGGTGTGCTCCGCGATAAAACAGTGTCGACACCGGCAAAACCCGATGCCATAATGGCACCATTGTCGTTCGTAACCTCGGAGGAGGCAAATTACCAACGACTATTTGCGATCAGGGTAATTGCAATTAACTGGGTCATCAGAAGTCACGTTCGGGGAGCCTGCAATCAGTGGTTTATGTAACGATGGTGCGTGTGTAGGTGAGGCTTAGGTCAGGTCAGGTCACGCGCGCGCGCACACACACACACACACACACACACACACACACACACACACACACACACACACACACACACACACACACACACACACACACACACACACACAAAGAAAGAACTTTTTTAGTGTCAGAGTGGTTGACAAATGAAATACATTAGGCAGTAATGTGATGGAGGCTGACTCCACACACAGTTTCAAGTGTAGATTTGATAGAGCCCAATAAGCTCAGGAACCTGTACACCAGTTGATTGACGGTTGAGAGGCGGGACCAAAGAGCCAGAGCTCAACCCCCGCAAGCACAACTAGGTAAGTACACACACACACGTAACAAGCCTGTTACGTACAAGCCTTAGTTCCCGTACTAAGTAAACTGAACAAAGAGGAAAGACTGCAGAAACTGGATCTAATCACACATGAGGAACGAAGAAACATTACAAATGTGATAATTACATAAAATTCTAAAGTAAAAATGACACAGCAGACAAAGAAGAAATAGTTAAGCTGAGGAATAACCGAACGAGGGGACACAGATGGAAGCCAAACACAACTGAGGCATAGAAACGTCAGGAGGGGGGGGGGGATAGTTTATTTAGTGTAAGAACAGTAATTGCGGTTTTTTTTGTTATCTCTGAAAGTCTTTGTAAATTACAGATTAGGTGCTTTAAGCTATCATATGCTACTCCGTACTCACCTAATTGTGCTTGCGGGGGTTGAGCTTTGGCTCTTTGGTCCCGCCTCTCAACTGTCAATCAACTACGTGGTCTTGAAGAACTGTAAACTGTTGGGATGTATAACTGGAGACAGCGGTGGGTGGTGTGGCAGAGTGCACGCACTTTACTGTGGCAGAGTGCACGCACTTTACTGTGGCAGAGTGCACGCACTTTACTGTGGCACAGTGCACGCACTTTACTGTGGCAGAGTGCACGCACTTTACTGTGGCAGAGTGCACGCACTTTACTGGACGTCTATGTCCACCCCGTTTCGTAATTTCCCTTTGAGCCACTCGTATTAAACCTGTCTATGCCAAGGTGAGAAATGTCTCCTTCGTTAACACTGAAATGGTCGTTCTGGGGGAGTATTGTATTTTGTTTAGTCTGAGATGTATTCAACTAGACCTACCTGAAGCAAGTCTAGTTGAATACATCTAGTTGAGCAAATCTAGTTAAAAACATCTAAGTGAATAAATGCAGTTCATTGCAAATAAAAATACACACACCAGATGCCAGACTAGACACAGCAGGGACGCTGATGATAACAGGTAAAGGTTAACAAGTGTAAACAGAATTAAAACCCTGATAATTGATTACGGTGTTGTTCAGTAACATCAATTGTCGAACTAACATGCGGCAAGTCCGAAACTGCCCGAAACGCTGCGCGTACTAGTGGCTTTACAAGAGTGTATATACTATGCTATGTATTCTTACAAACCCAATGTACCTTCTTGTATATATAAATAAGTGTTCAGGAAAGCTGCAGCTTGTCTGAGATTGCTCATGAGAGCAGGGATAGTTTGAATAGATTGTTTTCTTCAAGAAGTGTTGTGCCAACTGGCACTGTGGTTAATATGTGGATCTGCTCCAAGCACCAGCCTGGTGGACCAAACTCTCACAAGTCAAGCCTGGCCTCGGGCCGTGCTTGGGGAGTAGAAGAACTCCCAGAACCCCATCAAGCAGGTATCAAGCAAGGGAAACACTGTATAAACAAAATTTAGTATAATTTGGAGTCAGAGCGATGAACAAATTCAAGAAAGCTTTCACTTTGTATACATACACACAACTGGACGGGCCACACAAAATCACGAGGGGGATAAAGTTTTCTCCAATTACCTAATGGCCTTATTTACAAATATGCTAGAGCCCTCCTTTCTTAATTTTTGGGGGGAAATTTCCAAAATGTTGTCATTTAACTCACGTCATTAAAGATCATATACATATACAGTATTTTCTCTTACACTGTAAAATAAGAAACACATAGTATCTAAAATAATGAAAAGTGAAAGTTATGTTTCACAAAGAAATAACTAGATACAACAAGAATGACTGGAGAGAGAGAGAGAGAGAGAGAGAGAGAGAGAGAGAGAGAGAGAGAGAGAGAGAGAGAGAGAGAGAGAGAGAGAGAGAGAGAGAGAGAGAGAGAGAGAGAGAGAGAAAGAGAGCTAAGGGTCGTGGGGAGAGGGATAAGAGAGATAAACAGTTAGTCAGACAGTAGGGTAGGTAAACACGTAAACACGTACAAACAAACGCAGCCCACGTGGCACACAGTAACATGTAAACACCACCACCACCACCGTGCCAGGAGACCAACACCAAGACAACTTCAGAATGAAGCAACTTTCACGAAAAAAACATTAAGTCAGGAAGGAACTGAATCGTGAATGAGTGGGGTCTTAAGAAGGGAGTCAGGCAACACCCCCCTCTCACTCCCCCTTCACACTTACACAAAGGACTCGCAGGATATTGCAAGAGGGACAAAAAACCCTCCGGGAATTACTTTACAGAGGGAGAGAAGCTGCAGACGACAGGAAAATTATCTTACAACTGAAATCTTTATCTCAGTAAAACTTTCACGAAATAAATCACGAAATAACTTTGCTGACCAAAGTTTGTGAACTGAGTAATTGAACGAGCTCTTGGATTAAATTAAAGTAATTTAAGTATGAAAGACAGTAATTCTGAACTTTTGATATGACTCAATTATTTAGTATTTTATTGAAATCAATATAATGTATAGTGAGTTGGTTTGGGTGACTCAGTAATAATTCTTCAGAAGGATGGATTTACAGATTGATTGATTGATGAAAATTAAGCTACTGAAGAGGTGGCACGGACATGAATAGCCCGTAAGGATTTATAGTTCAGTAGGTTGGATAAATAGGCAATAAACAGGAGACGTGAGGTACAATGTCTTTAATGAGATAAGGGGATATTAATAAGGTATTAGTGAGACAATTGTGTATCAATGATCCTACTGAAATCGCCCTCGAACTGATCAATCATAAATGAATCTAAATTATACAAACAACTGCTAATGTTCAGATTACATAATTTTGTAATCTGTATTAAAGCACATTCAATTATGTTCCTATTGAAATTTTTTTTACAATTTGTTATTGAAGAAGCCATCTCCCAATCAATTTAGTGAGAACTTTCGACAATTGAACACACACAAAGCATTAGGCAATTACTGAGTATTTATGTTGCGAAATTCTAAATTTCAAATCTATAGATGTTTGCCCTACATAGAACTTATTACAGTCTTTACAAGGTATTTTGAAATGACACAAATATCACTTCGAGGGACTGTTTCTCACTAATAGTTTTCTAACTGTATTTTCATAATTAAACAATACAAGTATATCAAAAGGTTTCAAGGCCTTAACAATATTTTCAAATCCAGAAAAATATGGTAAACATAAAACAATTTTTAGGCGAATTGTCTGACTGCATATATTATTATAATATGTACGACGTGCTTTGCTACGGCAAACTTTAAAAAAACTCAGTGGATATCCAAGCTATCCACTAGCTTAGTTATCCACTAACTTTGCTTTATCCACTTGCCTCAAAAACTGCACTCCAGTAAGTTATGTTAACAGGTCGGTCATGAAATGTCAGCACTGTGGATAAACGCTCGACAGACCACTGGAACAGTATCTAACACAGTGCACAGTTACAGCCACAACAGACCACTGGAACATTATCTAACACAGTGCACAGTTACAGCCACAACAGACCACTGGAACATTATCTAACACAGTGCACAGTTACAGCCACAACAGACCACTGGAACATTATCTAACACAGTGCACAGTTACAAACCCATTACGATTTCAACTTAGATTCAACAGAGCAGAAGAAGTTGTTAAACACATGGGACAAAATCTTACTGAAGCGACCATACGAGTCATAAATACTCATATTCCACCAGAGTAAAACAGAAACAAGCAACACTTAGTGGGCCAGCCAGAGGCTTAGGGCGCGCGCAGGAATATCCCTGAAAAAAAAACGTCCGTCATCAAATTTGGTATTGATCTCATTTATTCGGATCATCAAATTTGGTATTGATCTCATTTATTCGGATCATCAAATTTGGTATTGATCTCATTTATTCGGATCAATACCAAAATTGATGTTTGTGCTGATATATTGCTTTGCGTTACCTCTCCCCTCCCCCCCAAGTGAGGCTGCCAAATTAGGGCATCGCTGTTCAAACTCATTAATAGAGACGAATTAGTGTCCAGTCAGTTACGCGGCCGTGGCCTCCCCTGCTGGAACCCTCACACCATCTATATGCAATACCAATTTCGGCTGGGCTGTGAAATTTGCATATAATTGGCTAAGCTGTTTACAGGATAACACAGGTCAATAAATTATACTTATATATATATATATATATATATATATATATATATATATATATATATATATATATATATATATATATATATATATATATATATATATATATATACCCAACTGCTCCCAGACCGCCCCCTTCTATCTTCTCATTTTCCCCTCTCTCCCAGTCTTCCCCTCCTCTCTCATCTCTCTTCTCTTATCTCTCCTCTCTTTCCTTCTCCTCTTCAAGTCTCTCCAAGTCTGTCCTCCTACTTCAGACAAAGAGACATATATATTACCAGGCTCTTGCTGCAGATATCCTGAAGGCAAGACTGAAATAATCAACAGAAGCATCGGTAAGAACAGACATAGCCGAAGATCTATATATCAGGCACTCGAACAACTATCAACAGCCGGATAATACTAAGGAAAGTTCTTCCATCTACCAAGCCAAGATAAACTTGCCAGTTAACAGCACAACTACTGACCCATCTGACCAATGAGAGTGAAAGGTAAGGTTATCTAGGGCTATCGACTGGATAATACCTCATCTCGACCTATATATACTTGGTCTGGACGGTAGAGCGACGGTCTCGCTTCATGCAGGTCGGCGTTCATTCCCGTCCAATTGGTCGGGCACCATTCCTTTCCCCCGTCCCATCCCAAATCCTTATCCCGATCCCTTCCCAATGCTATATAGTCGTAATGGCTTGGCGCTTTCCCCCTGATAGTTTCCCCCTAGTTCGACCTATATATACCATGTACTCTTACCTCTGCACATTTGTTTTATCAATTTTCTCTGTAAAAATGTTGAAAGTTACGTTAAATTGTTATGTTAAAATGATGTTAAAGAGCTTCACAGAGATGCGTCCTTTACCGACAGACGTCAGACCAAAATTTTTTTAAAACTAACTTTAAAGAGGTAATTTATACACTTCCTTCCCAAGTGAAGAACAAAACATACAACTCCAGCCGTACTAAGGAGCTCATGTCTTCAGGAACATCGGCTTCCAAAACACCTACCAACACAAGTCAATAATATTTGTGCTGACAATAACCCCAGCCCCTCTCTGTACACAACCCTCTCCACCACACACCTGTCAAACAACGCACCTTCCACCCAACAACCTCCGCACCACACACAGTAAATGTGACTCAGAAATAGGGAACAAGATGAGAGAAAATATTTGTTGAAGTAGCTCAAGGTTCAGAGGGAAGATGATCATTAAATCATCAGTGATAGAGGCTGTAGAAACCCAGTAAGTCGAGAAACGCACAAGGCAGCAGATAGAGAGAGGGAGAAATCAGTGGTGATCTATAATCTGACAGAGCCAGAGGGAGATGATAAAAGGGAAGAGGGGGAGGCCAGAAAGAGATTACATAAATTCTTACTAAAATATGAGCTAATCCAGCAGCCAGAGAAATAGAACATTAATGTAGGCTTGGCAGGTTTCAGATTAGATGGAATCGACTAGTGAAGGTAATCTTGTTGAGAATAATGCCCCAGTAAAATATATACAGGCAGAATATAGGAAATATATTGACAGAGGGAGTTACCGTGAATGATAAATTAGTCAGACCACATTAAGGATTATTCGGAAGAAACAAAAGGAAATTAGAAAATAAAAATGAGTAAATAACTGAAGATCAAAACAATGGATCAAACCAGGCTATCGAAGTACCACTCCAAATAGGCAAACCAGAAGTGACTAGCTCAATGTGCTTTCTTTCGTCACTCAGGAGGGGTTCTTAAAGAACCTCTTGAGTAAAGTGAAAGCAGAGCGATATAAATGAGAAGAATAGTTAGGAATGCGAATGTCGACGGAATTACTAATATGGAGGTGGAATTGGCACACCTTCAACGCCACACTACACCCTCAACCCCACACCACACCCTCAACCCCACACTACACCCTCAACCCCACACCACACCCTCAACCCCACACCACACCCCCAACCCCACACTACACCCTCAACTCCACACTCCAACCAACACATTGCACCGCAAACTCCACAAGAAGCCCCCCACCATACACTCCACACTGTACACCCAGTACCACACACCACACACCATGCCACACACTCTACACCACACACACACACTCCAAAAATTGGCCAGGATACACTATACCACCTCCATAACACCACCACACGCACTCACTCCCCGATATACCCTCCACACACACTCTCTCTCCACAATATACACCACACATCAATTTCACCACTACACATCAATTTCAACTACATCAACAATAAGTACAACACTTCCCGTTCGGGAATCAATGAATTATGGATCTACTATAAAGACCTCCTGGCCGTGTTAGCATCTGGGAGGTCACTTACCCTAACCAACGACCCACCTCTTCCATCCTATACCAAAAAAAAAATTCAAATCTACAATTTAAAAATAAAAAACCCACCTTAAACTCTTTACTGAACCCAGGACAATAATCCAACTTTAATGATAATGTCAGAATCTTCGACTACTGATAGTATATTGTTTTTCATAAAGCTGAAATAATCCTAAAGAGATTATAGTATTTTTGGTTTATTACTTTGTTGGTGCTTACCAGCAAGAGAAGCCTTAGTACAGCCGGTTGTCCAGCAGAGAGAGAACCCCGTTACCTAATGCCCCCGCAACTCTGATGAACATGGCAAGTTCAACAAAGTCTTTTGCAGAAGCATGTCTAAAGTGCTCGTAATTGTAAAATTATTTTTTAAATGGCAAACAAATGGGCACTATTATAACTTTCGTTTCTCGGCTAATCATCTGATGTTCTTCTGTTATGTTGTGGTTTGATCATGTTGCCCACATATTGTTATCAGGCTCACTATGTTGTTACTTTCTTACCCAATGTTAAGGCTTATCGTGGAAGAGTGAACAGAGGAACAGAGAACAATAGACAAGCGATGAGGTAAAGATAATAACAATAGTGCACAAGATGGAATGCTTAGATTGGACCAGCAATGCTTAGACTGGACCAGCAATGCTTAGACTGGACCAGCAATGCTTAGACTGGACCAGCAATGCTTAGACTGGACCAGCAATGCTTAGACTGGACCAGCAATGCTTAGACTGGACCAGCAATGCTTAGACTGGACCAGCAATGCTTAGACTGGACCAGCAATGCTTAGACTGGACCAGCAATGCTTAGACTGGACCAGCAATGCTTAGATTGAACCAGCAATGCTTAGATTGAACCAGCAATGCTTAGACTGGACCAGCAATGCTTAGATTGAACCAGCAATGCTTAGATTGAACCAGCAATGCTTAGACTGGACCAGCAATGCTTAGATTGAACCAGCAATGCTTAGACTGGACCAGCAATGCTTAGACTGGACCAGCAATGCTTAGATTGGACCAGCAATGCTTAGATTGGACCAGCAATGCTTAGATTGAACCAGCAATGCTTAGACTGGACCAGCAATGCTTAGATTGGACCATCAATGCTTAGATTGAACCAGCAATGCTTAGACTGGACCAGCAATGCTTAGATTGGACCAGCAATGCTTAGATTGGACCAGCAATGCTTAGATTGGACCAGCAATGCTTAGATTGGACCAGCAATACTTAAGATGGAAACAGCAACTTAAGCACATCAATCAACAAAAACATTGCTTGTGGGAAAGTATTAAGACTTGCAAGACTTTCTCAAAATAATATTAAAATTCAATGACTTTTCGGACTTAAAAAAAGCTTCTGAAGAATTCCCCTGACATTAAAATGCTCATCTGAAATCTGAATAAAAAAAACGAGAGAGAAAGAGATTGAGAGAATGAGAGAGAGAGAGAGAGAGAGAGAGAGAGAGAGAGAGAGAGAGAGAGAGAGAGAGAGAGAGAGAGAGAGAGAGAGAGAGAGAGGAGAGAGAGAAAGAGAGAGAGAGAGAGAGAGAGAGAGAGAGAGAGAGAGAGAGAGAGAGAGAGAGAGAGAGAGAGAGAGAGAGAGAGAGAGAGAGAGAGAGAGTCGGAAACAAATGAGAAGTCGAGATGGAAAAAGATGATGGACAGTGTGTGTGTGAGAGAGAGAGAGAGAGAGAGAGAGAGAGAGAGAGAGAGAGAGAGAGAGAGAGAGAGAGAGAGAGAGAGAGAGAGAGAGAGAGAGAGAGAGAGAGGGGGGGGCGATGAGAGGTAAACATTAGTGAAAATGTTGAGAGAAAGAGGAAGAATGGAAATAATAAGGAAAGCAAATGAAGGGGAGGGGGAAGACACGAAGAGAATATATGGTGAAAAAATAAGAAGTACTAAAAGTAGGTGATAGGATAGAGCTTGAGGAATAGTTAATAAAGGGATAGTGACCTTTAAATAGTTAAGAGATGGAGGGTAGTGTGTTGAAGGGAGAGAGTTAAGAGGGATAGGAGTGAGAATATGAGCTGCGTGGGGACGGTGGTCGAGGAAGAGGAAGGGACAAAAGGGAAAGAGGATAGAAGAGATGGATAGCAGGCGCGCCATAGGGTCGACCTAGATATAATGTAGCATAACTGCCTACACGATGGCGCGGTAATCTCTTGCTGGGGCATATATCACTGTTGATCCACACCACCACCTGGATGGCAGCCAGCAACACCACCGCCTGGATGGCAGCCAGTAACACCACCGCCTGGATGGCAGCCAGTAACACCACCACCTGGATGGCAGCCAGTAACAGCACCACCTGGATGGCAGCCAGTAACACCACCACCCGGATGGCAGCCAGTAACACCACCGCCTGGATGGCAGCCAGTAACACCACCACCCGGATGGCAGCCAGTAACACCACCGCCTGGATGGCAGCCAGTAACACCACCACCTGGATGGCAGCCAGCTACACCACCACCTGGATGGCAGCCAGTAACACCACCACCCGGATGGCAGCCAGTAACACCACCGCCTGGATGGCAGCCAGTAACACCACCGCCTGGATGGCAGCCAGTAACACCACCACCTGGATGGCAGCCAGTAACAGCACCACCTGGATGGCAGCCAGCCACACCACCACCTGGATGGCAGCCAGTAACACCACCACCTGGATGGCAGCCAGCCACACCACCACCTGGATGGCAGCCAGTCACACCACCACCTGGATGGCAGCCAGCCACACCACCACCTGGATGGCAGCCAGTAACACCACCACCTGGATGGCAGCCAGTAACACCACCATCTGGATGGCAGCCAGTAACACCACCACCTGGATGGCAGCCAGTAACACCACCACCTGGATGGCAGCCAGTAACACCACCACCTGGATGGCAGCCAGTAACTCCACCACCTGGATGGCAGCCAGTAACACCACCACCTGGATGTCAGCCAGTAACACCACCACCTGGATGGCAGCCAGTAACACCACCACCTGGATGGCAGCCAGTAACACCACCACCTGGATGGCAGCCAGTCTCACCACCGCCTGGATGGCAGCCAGTAACACCACCGCCTGGATGGCAGCCAGTAACACCACCACCTGGATGGCAGCCAGTAACACCACCGCCTGGATGGCAGCCAGTAACACCACCACCTGGATGGCAGCCAGTAACACCACCGCCTGGATGGCAGCCAGTAACACCACCACCTGGATGGCAGCCAGTAACACCACCACCTGGATGGCAGCCAGCTACACCACCACCTGGATGGCAGCCAGTAACACCACCACCTGGATGGCAGCCAGTAACACCACCACCTGGATGGCAGCCAGTAACACCACCACCTGGATGGCAGCCAGTAACACCACCACCTGGATGGCAGCCAGTAACACCACCACCTGGATGGCAGCCAGTCTCACCACCACCTGGATGGCAGCCAGTAACACCACCACCTGGATGGCAGTCACAGCCTTCTCTCTCATTATCCTTCTACTGTTTCTCTTCTACCCAATTGTCTAATGTCTTATAAGTACGTGTATCTAATCCTTGTAACATGCCTTCTTACCTCTTCTTTCTTCATCTTTTGATCTTTTTACTTCCTCTCTTTTTTCTTCCATTATGTTAACCAATGTCCTCTGCTCCCTTTTCGTAATTTGTCACGTGTCTTTATTCCTTTTACTCTTCCTTCTTCTAAGTGCTGATCTACCATTAACTCTCGACACTTTCTCAACTATTCTAATGGAGTTACCTTAAAGCTGCACATCTGCCTTGATATTAAATGACTTTCCTACTGCCTCTCACTTACCTTGATTCTAACCCCCACTATTTAGAACTTCTAACCCCCACTATTTAGAACTTCTAACCCCCACTATTTAGAACTTCTAACCCCCACTATTTAGAACTTCTAACCCCCACTATTTAGAACTTCTAACCCCCACTATTTAGAACTTAAATTTAGCAGTCTTCCCATACATACACACACGTCAACAAAACTCTAAGCTGGTCTGTACATACCACATAATTTAATGATAGACTTGCATACATCAAGTCCTATCTCTTCTCTGTATTGCTAGTGCAACTATATTTTCACACCCATATTTAAAATATTATTAAAAGTAATACCTATGGACACATACAGGGAAACATTACACGAGCTCCATACATGAATACTTGTGTCCAGTGAAGCCCTCTTCGTACACTTAATCACATGCTTTCTCAACTTTAAAATTCCTCTTCCTTAAAATTCCTGTTCCTTAAAATTCCTTCCTTTATGTCCTCAGACACGCAACCTTCTTCACTACCAACCTTGAGTATACCTTGAGTTGATTTCGGGGGCTTAGCGTCCCCGCGGCCCGGTCATCGCCCAGGCCTCCTCGTTACTGGACTGGTCAACCAGGCTGTTGGATGCGGCTGTTCGCAGGCCTGCTCGCAACCAAACCCTCATTATGCCTCTGGTTCATTTGGGCACGACATTTCCACGACTGTCACTCATTCGTCGACTCTTCTCGTAATTATTCTGTCATACACATGTTTCTAGAGGAACTGGCAAACATGCGAACTGGCAAACATGCTAGTTCACATGTTTCTAGAGTTGTCACACTCTTTACATTCACATTTATGTCATTACAATCGTGCTTCTTTATGTTTCTCCAATCATCTGTTCGCTTGCAATGTCGGTACAGTGACAGCCATGTTTCTTGAATGGTCGACGTTCGATCCCCAATGGTTCGTGTGGTTGAGCAGTTCCTTCACTTCGGTGCACGTGTTAAAGCTCCTTGATCTCAAATACCTTCCAAATATTGTATAGTCATTCTGGTTAAGCACTTTCTCCTAAGACGTTCCTTGTTATCTCATCTCACACAGTGCTATTCTTCCCTCCAGCTTTCTGATAATTGTTACTTCTCCATTCCAGTCCTTTCTCTCTGCTACATTAAGTAATTTCAGTACTTAAACTCTAAACTCTTTAAGTGCATACCTCAGAGCTTGCAGATTTCCCATATAATGGCTTCTTCACAGATCCGCTGATCTTTTCCAATTATTTATTTTGGGGAGGATTATGTATTTACACGCTTCTCAAATCAGCAAAACCTTTAGTATTTACAGCTGTACTTCAATGTTTATATTTGTACTTCCTCCAATGTTTACAGTTGTACTTCCTCCAATGTTTACATTTACACTTCCTCCAGTCCTTAGATTTGTACTACCTAAATGAGCATTTCCGCAATGTTTACATTTGCACTTCCACCTATCAGAATTTCGAATTGTTATTTTGAATAAACGGACTAACATTAATGTGTACCAGATCATGTTTATCTTCTGTTAGGCACGCTTTATAAGGAAGCATATGCCTCAGTTCCATCAGCTGTTAGTGGCAGCTGATGGAACTGAGGCATATCATGGCGTTATTGCTACTGTTGCTGAGTTTGCTGAGGTTGTTGCTATTGCTACTGTTAAATGTGGTGCTGCTGCTGCTGTTCCTGTTGATATTGTTAAAGCAGTTACTACGTTAAAGCTGCTGCTGTTGTTACAACTGTTTCTACTAATGTTACGAAGGCTACTTTTGCTGCTACTGTTTAGAGTGTTGTTTCTGCTGTTGCAAAGGCTGCGACTGGTGCTGCTACTGGTGCTTCTAGTTCCCGCTACAGGTGCTGGCTCCGTTACTGGTCGCAGCTTCCCTCTTGTATTGACCAAAACCCTTGAAACTTTTAGGTGAAATTCCACTGCTCATTTCTCTCTCTTTTCCGGAAATAATTGTCTAATATAGCTTCGCTCCCTCGATTCTTTACCGACTTTGGTTCCGGGTCTGAAATATTCTCTATTTACGTTTTGTCTCTTATTATCTGTAGCTCCGTAGTTCTCTCTCTGTATCCTAGATTTGGGAATTATCTCTTTGTCTCTACCTTTCATCATCATCTGTTTTGTTGTCAGTCAGTCTCAGTCTCTCTCTCTCTCTCTCTCTCTCTCTCTCTCTCTCTCTCTCTCTCTCTCTCTCTCTCTCTCTCTCTCTCTCTCTCTCTCTCTCTCTCTTTCTCTCTCTCTCACATAATTATTCCCTCTCTTTATAGCTTTATCTTCCCACATTTTACCTCTTACTGCTGCTTCTGGACTCATAACTACCTGGTTGAGAAGCATTTTAGCATTGTGTGTATGCGCTGCTCAGCTTACTGCCACACAGTTTGGCAAAAATATTCCCTTTGCTCTTCCTTTTATTCCCAATTTTGCTTTCCTATATTTTTAGGCCATTTCTCAGCAAGCTTTGATGAGTAAATCTTCCATTAATATGCTCATCTCTTGGATGATATTGTCAGTATTTAATTATTCTGTTGTTATGTTTCAAATCTTCGTTCTTGCTTACTGTTAATATTCGCAGATATTTCATTTTCTAATGAAAGATGATGTCGTTGATCACATAAGATATTCAGTTATTTGAATATACTTCTATTAATATCCTAACCATTTATCGCTAAGCTGGTCGGATAATTACCTGATGAATATCTTGTTAACAAGGGGTTGATCTCGTACAGAGTAAATCAGTAAGGCGTCTTTATAGACCTTAAGGAGTTAGGTATAAAAGTCTTAGCGCATCACTGCAAGGATGTTTAGGCTTTCTTTACCAAGTCTCACACCCAGTTGTGGACGCCTGGTGCCACCCCGACGTCTGGGTGGACGTCTGGTGCCACCCCAACGTCTGGGTGGACGTCTGGTGCCACCCCGACGTCTGGGTGGACGTCTGGTGCCACCCCGACGTCTGGGTGGACGTCTGGTGCCACCCCGACGTCTGGGTGGACGTCTGGTGCCACCCCGACGTCTGGGTGGACGTCTG